>NC_134484.1:464697850-464840350 GCF_040206685.1 Ascaphus truei
GTTTAAGTAGGGTTACTGGCTATACACTTTAACCCACGCTGTGCTGAGCAGCGGTGTAAGTAGGGTTACTGGCTATGCACTTTAACCCACGCTGTGCTGAGCAGCGGTGTAAGTAGAGTTACTGGCTGTGCACTTTAACCCACGCTGTGCTGAGCAGCGTGTAAGTAGGGTTACTGGCTATGCACTTTAACCCCCGCTGTGCTGAGAAGCGGTGTAAGTAGGGTTACTGGCTATGCACTTTAACCCACGCTGTGCTGAGCAGCGGTGTAAGTAGGGTTACTGGCTGTGCACTTTAACCCCGGCTGTGCTGAGCAGCGGTGTAAGTAGCGTTACTGGCTATGCACTTTAACCCACGCTGTGCTGAGCAGCGGTGTAAGTAGGGTTACTGGCTGTGCACTTTAACCCCGGCTGTGCTGAGCAGCGGTGTAAGTAGGGTTACTGGCTGTGCACTTTAACCCCGGCTGTGCTGAGCAGCGGTGTAAGTAGCGTTACTGGCTATGCACTTTAACCCACGCTGTGCTGAGCAGCGGTGTAAGTAGGGTTACTGGCTGTGCACTTTAACCCACGCTGTGCTGAGCAGCGGTGTAAGTAGGGTTACTGGCTGTGCACTTTAACCCACTCTGTGCTGAGCAGCGGTGTAAGTAGGGTTACTGGCTGTGTACTTTAACCCACGCTGTGCTGAGCAGCGGTGTAAGTAGGGTTACTGGCTGTGCACTTTAACCCACGCTGTGCTGAGCAGCGGTGTAAGTAGGGTTACTGGCTATGGACTTTAACCCACGCTGTGCTGAGCAGCGGTGTAAGTAGGGTTACTGGCTATGGACTTTAACCCCCGCTGTGCTGAGAAGCGGTGTAAGTAGGGTTACTGGCTATGCACTTTAACCCCCGCTGTGCTGAGAAGCGGTGTATGTAGGGTTGCTGGCTGTGCACTTTAACCCACGCTGTGCTGAGCAGCGGTGTAAGTAGGGTTACTGGCTATGCACTTTAACCCACGCTGTGCTGAGCAGCGGTGTATGTAGGGTTACTGGCTATGCACTTTAACCCACGCTGTGCTGAGCAGCGGTGTAAGTAGGGTTACTGGCTGTGCACTTTAACCCACGCTGTGCTGAGCAGCGGTGTAAGTAGGGTTACTGGCTGTGCACTTTAACCCACGCTGTGCTGAGCAGCGGTGTAAGTAGGGTTACTGGCTGTGCACTTTAACCGACGCTGTGCTGAGAAGCGGTGTAAGTAGGGTTACTGGCTATGCACTTTAACCCCCGCTGTGCTGAGCAGCGGTGTAAGTAGGGTTACTGGCTATGCACTTTAACCCACGCTGTGCTGAGCAGCGGTGTAAGTAGGGTTACTGGCTGTGCACTTTAACCCCGGCTGTGCTGAGCAGAGTTGTAAGTAGGGTTACTGGCTGTGTACTTTAACCCACGCTGTGCTGAGAAGCGGTGTAAGTAGGGTTACTGGCTATGCACTTTAACCCCCGCTGTGCTGAGAAGCGGTGTAAGTAGGGTTACTGGCTATGGACTTTAACCCACGCTGTGCTGAGAAGCGGTGTAAGTAGGGTTACTGGCTATGGACTTTAACCCCCGCTGTGCTGAGAAGCGGTGTAAGTAGGGTTACTGGCTATGCACTTTAACCCCCGCTGTGCTGAGAAGCGGTGTAAGTAGGGTTACTGGCTATGGACTTTAACCCACGCTGTGCTGAGCAGCGGTGTAAGTAGGGTTACTGGCTATGCACTTTAACCCACGCTGTGCTGAGCAGCGGTGTAAGTAGGGTTACTGGCTGTGCACTTTAACCCACGCTGTGCTGAGCAGCGGTGTAAGTAGGGTTACTGGCTATGGACTTTAACCCACGCTGTGCTGAGAAGCGGTGTAAGTAGGGTTACTGGCTATGGACTTTAACCCACGCTGTGCTGAGCAGCGGTGTAAGTAGGGTTACTGGCTATGTACTTTAACCCACGCTGTGCTGAGCTGCGGTGTAATTAGGGTTACTGGCTATGCACTTTAACCCACGCTGTGCTGAGCAGCGGTGTAAGGCAGCGATCACAGTGCATGCGCGCCTGTCACCCGACCGATCCGTGAACTTTGCTGGGGGAGGCAATGGGGAGGAGTGGCCGTGACGTCACCAGTCTTGTTCGCCCCCTTCATTGGCTGAACCACTCACATGACGTGGCCGTCACGGGCAAAAACACAAAATCATTTGTCTCTTAAAAATTCTGCCTCGTGTTCGCTCTTCCCTGCGCGAGCAGTCGCGCGCACAATGGCCGGACTGATGATGCTGTATGTTGTTTGCGCCGCGCACACTATAAACGCAGTCTAATGCAGCAGGCATAAGCCTATAAGGGTTCCATGTCAAAATGGATTTGAAGCAAAAGGTGACACCGAGTGCTCATTTGCATGTCATTTTCCAGAATCCCTTGATGTCATTTCCCAGAATCCCTTGCTGCAGTGGAAGCATCGTATGCTAGGACAGGGGTGCGCAAACCTTTGCTCTCCGTGCCCCCCGTCCTTATGTCCCCTGGTGCGCCATGACATCACACTGCATGACCCCGCGGCATCATTTGATGCCGCGTTGCCATGGAGACGCCGGCTGAGTCTCGGTAAGTTGAGGTTGCAGAGGCCTAACGCGATCCCCCAGCATTTAATTTTAATGTCTTCGGGAAGAACGTGGGGACTCTGCAACTGCCCGCGTCCCCCCTCCCCCCCCCGAAAAATCTTGCGCCTCCCAGTTTGCGCAGCCCTGTGCTGGGAGATAATGGGGAGAGGCAGGCGTGCAGCCCTGTCTAAGACATGTGAATGTGCTCACAAGTGGGATTTCCATTTGCTACAAACTTCCAAATCCCATCAAATCAAAATAAATGAACCCGCTGTACACGTCCCATGTTCACCAACCAATGGAGAATACACAGCAGCACTTTCCTGCTGCAAACTGCACTCCAGTCACACAGCGCAGTATACGCAGGCTCAGAATTAGTTACAAGCCTGTGGTTTCAGGTATATTCAATAAAGTATGAATTCCTCATCACAGACATTTTTTTCCTTACACAAGGAGTGCAGTGTATACGGTGCTGTATATAGAGGTTTTCATGCTCCATCCTTGCCATCCTAGATTTCATTTTGGTGCTGAAAAGTTCCTGTTTGCTAAGCGGTGCTAACATTTACGCAGCACTTTGTGGTCCTTTCAACTGAATGGGATGTACAGTATGGTGCCGGACAGCTAGGGTCGCCAGGTGGCGTCTCCAAAAATACTGGACTCAATGGTGAAAGGTGCTTCAGGTCACTATGTCCAGGGAGGAAAATACCGGGCACTTACATGCCCAGTATTACAGTACCTCTCATTTTTTACTGGACAGAGTATCCAAATGCCTGGCATTACTCCGTAAACATGTCCCACAATATCACAAGGACGCGAACCTGGGATTCAAACCAGGCAGCGATTAACACTGTATAAAAGATTGCCCCTCCACCAAAGCCGCATCTTCTCTATGTTGCTATACGTTGCTATATGCTGTTGGTCCCTCTGGCAGAGAAAGAGTTAAACAATTCTGCCCCCCCCCCACCCCCCCCCCAACTTGCTTTTTTAGGAAACTGTTCCAAAAAATGAACGCGCTGCCCCCAGTCACAAAACAGCTTTAACCAAGTATGGGTCTCTTGTGTAACTGTATATGATGTAACAGCTGATGCATGAATAATGTAACACAGAAATACAATAGCTTCTATTCCCCATGGATCTTATCCGTCCTGCGGCAGCACAGTGCAGAGGGGACTTCCCACCAACCGCAGGCGAAGGGGCATCAAACCACATCACTCCCTCACAAACTGTATGTGAACATCTGTGAAGCAGCCGGCATAGGGAGCCAGATCTAGGAGGTTGTCAGCAGGAATTTTGCCAAAGGGCGATAGTGAAAAATTGTCCATATCCTGGCTGCTAATGAACAGCTTCCCTCCATTAACCAGGGTTCCCAATACCCTGGTAAGTACATATAAGGTGCCTGTATTTACTGTCCCACGGTATCTCTGGCCTGGGAAAGCCTCTATCTCCCAAACCCAGGGCTGTTCCAGTGTCGGCACGAGAGACGGAGCATAGGAGCGGTGAGGTCGCTACTCACCTGTGTCAATTGCATTCCCAAACCGTGCCCTTTTCTTCTCTTTCATGTGAGCCTCCATTTGCGAGTGTGTGTATTGAGATACAATTGTTTTGTTGACCTGCACCATGGTCTGCCCACTCTCTTCTTTCGAGACTGCTGAGGCTACCTACCCCCATCTACAAGTACACCTGCTGATCACCCACCTGGCACTTCATCTGGATATCCAGTTTTCTCCAGCACTGACTGGCACACTGCGCTTCCAAATCCACTTTATTGTGAGTAGGAATTTGGGAGCCTGGCTACAGCACTATTATTTGTGTATAACATATTGCACTATATTTGTTATATTCGCTCCCCTGAGAAACTGAAGCTCTGTTCTTATAGAGGAGCAGTTGCTGTGGCTTGTATGAGGCAATTCTACACAGGGTGAAAAGAAAGCACTGTACTTACATTTTTTTTTTTCATAATAATTTTTTTTAAATTCACTGGTTTGTGTATAAAAATACGCACTTCAAAAAAATAACTGCATGGACCATGAAGAGATAAATGGGAAGAGCATGAACACAAACACAGAAGCATAAAGACAGATAAAATATAGATAAGCTCCAAAAAACATCACTTAAGGAAAAAATATGCAGGTATTTAATGTAAAACAACAACTCAGAAGAAATTATTATTTAAAAATATGGCAAGAAAATCACAAGAAAGAAAATAAAACATTTCTGCCATATTTTTTTTATAATATATTTTAACCGTATTTTCTTAATAAGAACTTGCATATTTTTTCCTTGGCCATTGTGGGGTTTTTCTGTGCTTATTAATGTCATTGGATTTTGCAATAAAATATAATCATTCTTCAAAGTTAACTTGTTCCTTATTTGAATGTTTTTATATTCTCCAGGTAAATGTGGTTCTGATCCAAGTTCTAATCTGCTAATTCTCATTCTTGCCCATTATCAGTTTGGCTAATGACAAAAAAAAAATCGAATTAATTTAAACCACATGACAAAAGGAACGAGTCGGGATACACAACAATTTAAAAATAGCCCTGGGGTGAAAGAGATTAGGTAAATATACGAAAAACACTGGAAAGCATTTGATTACTATGGAGTCATTAGTGTGCAGTGTGTAAAGATAATTCATTGTGTAACTAAATGACCAACACCAATACTAAAACCAACATCAACACCAATACTAATACTGACACCAATACTAATACTAAAACCAATACCAACACCAACACAAATACCATTACCAATACAAAAACCAATACCAACACCAATACTAAAACCAACACCAATACCGACACCAATACTAAAACCAACACCAACACAAATACCAACACTAATACAAAAACCAACACCAATACCAACACTAATACTAAGACCAACACTAATACTAAAACCAACACCAACACAAATACCAACACAAAAAACAATTCCACTAATACCAACACCAACACCAACACTAATACTAAAACCAACACTAATACTAAAACTAATACTAAAACCAATACCAACACCAACACAAATATCAACACAAAAAACAATAGCAATACTAATACTAAAACCAACACCAATACCAACACCCGCACCAATACTAATACTAAAACCAACATTAACACCAACACCAATACTAATACTAAAACCAACACCAATACCAACAGCATCACCAATACTAATACTAAAACCAACACCAATACCAACACCGCCAACATAAACACCAATACCAACACCAACGCGTCTCTGCCAAATGTAATAAACATAACACCATCCTACTGTCTCTAAGTTCTCCCTACTTACCACTTAGACTGTGAGCTCTCCGAGGAGGGACTCTTTTTTCTATTGTTACTTTCATGTCTGTAGCGCTTATTCCCATTATGTGTTATATTATTAGGTGACGTGTATTACTGTCGTGTATTACTGCTGTGAAGCGCTATGTACATGGATGGCACTATATAAATAAAGATAGACATTCATACACTCGTGTCTTATATTTGACAGTAACCACTCCCTCAAATCACTAGAGGACGCACATGGGACAAAGGAGGTCCAAGTAACTTTTATATATTGACGCTTAAAGCTGCAGACCAAACTGCCATTTTTTTCATTCCCCCCCCCCCTTTAATATGTGCATCAATACAATCCACACAATGATAAGTAATTAGTGTCATGAGAGACCAGAACTAATATCAGGGATCAATATCGCCAGACAGAAACACAAGAGTGTATAAAATTAATTTATTGGAAAACAGTAATCCACAACAATACATATACACAGACAACATACCCAACTGGGGAAAACTGGGGTAACCTATAGTCCTAGGCGCAGGGACCTCCCTAGAGAGATTTCCCCTGGTCTTCCCCCTACAATGTCCTCTGAACTGGACTCCAGGCCTGGCACCAGCACAGGAGTGGACGCTGTAGCTTCCCTCAGTTACAGAAAACTTCTGCAACTCTTCTGGCTCTCAGCTGAGCTGAATTGAACTGCTAGGGGTTTCCCTCCCCACCCGTTTACACCCTTAACCCAATATGATTGATGGACACGGGCACACGGATTTGAATAAAAAAAATATAATTTATTGTGCCAAGACTACAATGTTTCGGCCTGTTGGCCCTCCTCAAGTAAAGTGGCTTTAAAAAGTCACTGTATTAAGCCCCTTTACTTGAGGAAGGCCAGCAGGCCAAAACGTTGTAGTCTATGGCACAATAAATTATCTTTTTTGATTCAAATCTGTGTGCCCATGTCCATCATGATTTATTTAAAAAAAAAAACACACATGTAGGATATTGCTTGGACTGCAGCTTTAAGTACGCATTTCAAAATATTTGAAAATAGTTACTGTATATTTGGCTGAGTTTTTGCAAACTAACGACATGCACCCTATACCCCACCCCAGGGGTTCTCAATGCCAGTCCTCAAGACCCCCCAAATCGGTCATGTTTTAAGGTTATCCCTGCTTCAGCACAGGTGGCTCAATCAGTCAAAGACTGAGCCTCTGATTGAGCCACCTGTGCTGAAGCAGGGATATCCTGAAAACCTGACCTGGTGGGGTGTCTTGAGGACTGGAGTTGAGAACCCTTACCCTGCCCTATCAGGCACGCCTGTCACTCGCTCACTTTGTCCTAGGAAGGACTGTCCCGTTGTATATTTAATCACACATGCACTTAGCTCCTTTAGTGCTGGAGGGACCAGCAGGGAAGAGGTGGATGCCATCTAAACCTGGCACACTGATGGCCTTTATGACATTTCCTGAACATCACATCCCTTCTGCTTGTGTCTACAGCTGACTGCAGCTCTCAGATTGAGGACTTCCTTTTCCGTTCCTGCGGAGCAAGTCTGGGTCATGTGATCACTACGTTAACAATTCCATGACCCTGAAGTTACAATGGCTTGGGCGCGCCTGTGGTAAAATCTCTGTGTATGGGATACCCTGCCCAAAATGAGATGTATTGTTAAAGCATACCCATAGGTGTGTCCTGCTGTCACTTATATAAACTGCCAGGTCTGAAAATTCAACAGGATATTTCATTTTAATTTATTTATTTACTTAAAACATTTTCCAAAAGATATTGTGAGATGTGCATATTGTTTTGTAAGTATGTCCCGGGGTTTAGTGCAGACGTACTCACTGGTACCAATTGTTCCACACATCATTAAAAGTGATAAAGAGTCGAACATGAATTTCTGCTGGAGCACGACATTACAGGCAGTCCTCGGTTATCCGACACAATGTGTTACTCAAAATGGCGTTGGATAGCGAAACGTCGTAAAGCGAAACGCGTTTTCCCATAGGAACACTGTTTAAATGAAAAGTTCCGTTCCTGAAGGCATTTTTAACACTAAAATACACCAAATATTTTATGAAGGCAATAAGATATTCAGCACACATATACAACAAAAATATATGGTGTATATACTGTATTATATATCTAACATAATATATAATATAATAATATAATATATATATTATATACACATAAACAACTTTGCAAAGCGTCGTAAGAGTGTTGGATAAGCCGTTTTGGCGTTGTATAAATGAACATAGGTATGCATTGCATAGCGCTGGATAAGCCATTCGTTGTAAAACGAGGACTGCCTGTACTTAAGGGAGTTAAGGACCTGCTGCGTGTACCATTCCAAAGCTGTGCCGCACATTCCAAATAGTCCAGTCTACATTCCGGTCATCCCACTCCAGAGCAACAGTGACAGTCCAGGTTTTGGATTCCCACCTGCTGGTCTGTAAAAACTGTAAGAGTAAGACGAGAGAAAGCACAGGCTTGGATCATTATGACATTGTTGACCTGGAGTTAGCTGGCAGGTGTGTCTCCTGTGGAGGATATTTTATAAATGTTTGGTAACACGTGTGCTGAAAGAAGTAAGCTTCAAATACAGTATATTTGTCAAATACAGTATACGGGAGGAGTGGCCTGGTTCTAGTTTGGGCCTGGTCCTCATTAGAGATGGGCAAACTTTTGGGCAAAGCTGTGGAAATTGAATTTCTTTGCCTGTTTTGGCTTTTTTTTCCATGAATTTGTCCACTAGCAAAAATATAGATTTTGGAGATTATGTGAAAAATGCGATTTAGCAAAAGTGTAAATTCACTTAATTGTGCGGGCTTTTGAGTAAGCGTAATTTAGTAAAAAGTGAAGCAAACTTTAAAAAACCCAACAAAATAGAGACTTATGGTTTACTCTAAATGCTCTGAAGCGGTCAATCAACCCAGGAATTCAATGGGGTATTTTGTCCGAATACGCCCCATTGGCTGCTCCAGATCATATAGAATACATCCCTATCGGCTGCTCCTGATCTTATAGAATACGCCCATGAGGCGAAATTGTTGCTTTTTCAAGGTTTTCGACTAACAAAAAGGTTCGAACAAACTTTCATGGGGTTTTTCATGGAATGCTTTTGACACACACACACACACACACACACACAAACATATATATATATATACACACATATATATATATATATATACACATATATATACACACATACACACACACACACACACACACACACACACACAATGTGGTAATGTTTGGTGTTTCTCAGAGCTTGTTGGGTATCTGTGTGTTTATTAACTTTGTGCAGCTGGTCTGGTCGACAGATCCAATGCATATCATTCTTCCTGTAATTATACAGGTAAATAAGAATTTTAACTCAGGTAGTGTTAGGACCTGCTAATGGTCATGCCTTGAAGTGGCAGCAGGCTTAAGATGCTTTGGCCAAAGGGTTAAACTAAATGACCCTTTTTCAAGAGACTATATAGGTATTGCACTGAGAATTTTTGTCACATTGGAAGTAGCTTTGGGCATCTTTGTTTGTTTTTTTGTTGTATACATTTAGCCACGCCCACTAGCACTCCTTTGGACACTTATATACATATATATATATATATATATATATATATATATATATATATATATATATTTATATATATATATATATATATATATATATATATATATATATTTATATTATGTGGTAATGTTTGGGATTTCTCATATGTTCATTCAATACAAACTATTTATCAATTAGCATTTAATCTCTTGTTGTCATTTTTTCATTATTTGTGTGTGCTGGGAACCCCCCTATTTGCATATTACTTTTTAGGAGGGTTTGAGGTCCCTCCAAGTTCCTCTTCTACACCATATTTCAACCGCCATCTCTCTTTGATATGGTGGCATGCTGCCTATCACCCATACTTTGTGTAACATTAAGTGCTGTTTTCTACCGGACCGAGCATTGCGTTAACGCTAACGGCTGTGAGTGATAATAAGATGCAAATGACATGTACATGAGGTTGTGTTAGGTTAAGTCACACCTAAACTTGGAGTTCTCACATCCCTGAAATAGGGCTTTACAAGGTCTGGACGGATGTAAGGCCTCGGTCCCGCTGCGCTCGGTGGCGCGGGCGGCCACACGCGAGTTCCCCACCAGCAGGGGAATCCTGCGGACCCGGTCCCCCCTGGCTGCACAGCTCACTACACGCTGTAACGCGTCAGCCGCTATGGGATACAAGAGAATGGTGTTCCCTAGCGTTGACGCGTCACGTGGTGTGGCTGTGAGCCAATGGGGAGGGGAGGCTTCGGGAGGAGGAGAGGCTTCGGGAGCGGGGAGGAGTGTGGGGGGAAAGCAGCGTGCGTGCCTGTCTGTGTGTGTATGTGTGTGTCTGAGTGCGTGAGTGCCTGCCTCTGTATGTGTGTGTGTGTGTGTGTGTGTGTGTATGTGTGTATGTGTGTGTCTGAGTGCGTGAGTGCCTGCCTCTGTCTGTGTGTGTGTGTGTATGTGTGTGCCTGCCTCTGTCAGTGTGTGTGTGTGTGTTGCTTTACTTACCCGAGCTGTGGAGGGAGGGGGGGTGGAGAGTAGTGGGTCCCTCCGCTCAAGCCACGCCCCCCCTCCCGCTCAAACCTCCCACTCCCGCCCGCCTCCGGCTCCCGCTCCCTACAGACCGCATATCGCGGTCTGTGTATGTCAGCGCCTCGCCTGTCTGCAGTGCGGGCGAGCTGACTCTGGGAGCGGCGCCTTGCCGGCGGCGTGTGCAAGTCACTGCACTGCGGTCTGCAGTGAACTTGTTTCGGCGCGGGGGGTCGTGACCAAAACGGGTCGGGAGGGTGCGGCCATGACGTGGGGGGGCGGGGCCATTACACACACAGGCACACTAATACATGCACATTAATAGACTGATAGACACACGGATACACAAACAGATATACGGACACACACACTATGACACAAGATACACTTACAAGTGGCCACAATAACTTGGTATCCACATTGTCCGTGCTTTCAGCTTCCTTGCCCTTCCCTCCCAAGCCGCCTCCCTCCCGTAGCTCCAGACAGCTCCCCTCCTTCCCTCCTCATTGACTCCCTTACGTACCACGTGACACGTCAGCGCTTCTGATCACCAGAGCATTGTAGCTCCTGGCCAGCTGACGCATCGCAGCACGTAGTCAGCCACGTCGGAAGGAGGCAGCGGGAACCACGAGACTGGAGGCAAGGGGCTGGTGGCCCGCGCTCATGCCGCCGCGCGCATGCCGCCGACCGCAGCGGGTCCTCAGCCTAACACCACCGTTAGATATGATTTAACAACACAGTGTTATTTACAGCGTTGTTTCACTCCTCTTTCTTCTCTTTTTTTACCTTCAGTTAACCACCTGGCGTATTTCACGCTAAGACATACTTCATGCCACGGGATTGGAAGCTAACAGGACAGTAAAAGCTAATGAGATGTGTTCAGCCGTTGGGTTTGCATACGATTAGCTTTGTGGATGGGCAATAACCTCAGGCATAAGTAGCACTGTTTTCGGTAATGTCGAGCCCTGACTTAACTAAGCTTGGTGGATCTGGCCCTAAGAGAGTAACAGTTTGTATAACAGGCAGACTTATCTATCTCATAGGAACAGAGGGCCGTCTTAGCAGACACTGTGTTGAGTCTCGGGTTGCTTGTGTTGAGTCTCAGGTTGCGTAGATATGGATAGTTGATTCTTTGGACAGCTGAGACATCTCACGGCTCCGGTTACATCATTATGTGTGAGCTGCAGCTGCTCTTGTGGGACATGACTGGTCTATACATGGTTCAGATGGAGCAGCCTCCAAAGGACTCCGGGGAGCATAGTCATCCCGTCCCGGATAACTGTATTATAACAAAGTGAATTATTGGGCAGTGATATTTTCAGTGGGATATGTTGGGGTACAACAAGAACGTACACCGAGGTACTGAGAGGAAAGACATCCCTTTATTTGGTGCACCACAGTTGAAGAATTTGAGTGATTTGGAAACCGAGTTACGAGGATCTCCTCTGCTCTTACAGGAGCATCCTGACATATCATCAGGACACACTGCACCAGTACAAGAACAATTTGATGTTCTCTTTTTTAAATATTAAATATTTGTTATGTTATTGAGTGTAATAATTATAATGCATATTTTAATAGGAGGTTCAATAAAGTAATTCGTTTTTAAATCACTCAAATTCTCTCAGTACCTCAGTGTACTTTCTTGTTGTATTAATTACCTCCCAGGTAGCACACAGTAATTCCCGAGGGTTAGGCTGTGGGAGGCAGGGAGCGAGCCCGCTGGCGCTCATGAACAGTGATGCCACGTGCTCTGCTCGGCCGGGAGATTTGTGGACTGCTAGATACGTGCGCGGAGGGCGTCTGGGGGCGCGGCCATGACGTCACGGAGCTGGTTCACCCTCATTGGACGAACCGCTCACGTGACGCGCCAGCGGAGCTGCAAATTCAAATTTGCTTGCTTCGGCAAGCAGCTAAGAGCCGCGCAGGCGCTCGCTCACGCTGGCCGCGCACATTGCAGCAATGTGTTCCATCGCGGCCAGCGCGAGCGCCCGCTCAGCGTCACGCTAGACGAGGCCTTACAGCGAGGTACTTTTCTATCCATCGGATATGTTGGGGTGCCATATAAACCCCTTAATAGCCTGAGGGACCTACCAATCTTTGCATAGCAATGTCTTCAACATTTTCAAATGTAAGAACAAAAAATAGAGAATGCACTCCAAATACTGATGCTCCAAATAGTGTAGATAAAATCCACAATGTTCACAGAAATCTATAATCAATTACATAGAAAGCGCTACTGATCAGTGTCCTGATAATATAAAACATAAATCAGTGAGTGAGTGGGACTGAGTACTCGAGACTGACCATCAGGATGGGGCCATGAAGTGGTAAGGAGAAGAGAAAACAGCAAAGCCGTGTTCCCTGCACGGAGCTATGATGCGGCTTACTCCAGCTGATCTCCGCCAGTGCCTTCACTAATCCTGGCGTCTCATACACAGCCACAAGCCCCAAAGTAGGAAGCAGGTACTCACAGTCTTGACCCGACGAGTTCAATCCTCCAAGTGCCGTCTGATAGGAACGCTGATCCGGTGCGCTGAGAAGCGTGCTCCAGCCCAGCAGTCAGGTAAGTGAAGAGGAAAGCGGTCCGGCGGTTCACAGCTTGCCGTATTGGTACAATCAAGGATATCCAAACGCAATCAGAAAAATAGGCTGTTTATTCGGTGCATAACAAAAAACCTTCTGCCACAAGGTAACTGACGCGTTTCGTCCACCAATAGGACTTTGTCAAAGTCCTATTGATGGACGAAACGCGTCAGAGTTACCTTGTGGCAGAAGGTTTTTTGTTATGCTCCGAATAAACAGCCTATTTTTCTGATTGCGTTTGGATATCCTTGATTGCACCCCTACGGCAAGCTGTGAACCGCCGGACCGCTTTCCCCAACATTTTCAAATGAATCTCTCTTTAAAAAGGTAGTGATACTTCTACTGTAAATAAAAAAGAAGTAATGGTGCTCCATGCCCACGATTCCCATTTAAAGGAAGCAAGAATAAAGTACCCGACCTTGCCATACCCCTCATGCTCAGTGTGCCAGGCTTCCCCCATCACTACCTCTCCCGGGCTCTGCTGTTTATTTAAACTCCGTCTCCCGTCAGCTACTTTGGAAAATACAGCTGCTCAAGTTGTGTCAGTTTGTATAGGATCTCCAGAGCTTTCCCTAATGTTGTTGTACCACAGCAGAGTATAATCCCAGGGACCTTTGAACTGTGGTATAACAACATTTTGAAAGGCGTTCATAACAAGAGCTTACACCCTTCTATATCCCAAAGAGCTTGTGTGGACACTTCCTCTGCTACTGTATGTAGCATATGGATGGGAGGACTAGAGGTAGCTGCCCTGTCTTTGCAGTGAGAGAGCCCCTAGTGTCAGATCCTGTGACATTGGGCTATCTCCCTCATCAAAATTAGATTGTAAGCTCTTCAGGGCAAAGACATATTGTAGCTATAAAATTATATGTGCTGAGCTGTGTACACTGGATTCACAGAAGTAACAGTTTTCTTTTCTTGTGAAAGGCCATGTCCATACATACTGTGCTATATGTATGCACACACAGCTGTCTCTTACACATACACACTGTGCTATATGTATGCACACAGACCTGTCTCTTACACATACAATTACTCCATGTTATTCCATCCCTATATACCAATAGGGGCCACATAGTATCTACACACACTTTTAGTAATGCAACACTCTCTCACATGTCCACACCTACCCCCACCATTATATACACTCCCACTCCACACACTTCTTTTGTAAAGCGCTGTATACACTGTGGGCTCTTCATTCATTTATATTCACATAAATACACACAAACTCAATCACTAACATTCAGGGACTATTTAACACCTCTAGCCATAAATCGCATCAACTCAGGGGGGGGGGGGGGACAAGCACAGATAACATTCCTAGAGACACTGTTTTTAAGTAAACCCTTTGCTTGGTTTATCCATTGTAACATCGCCGGAAGAAGAGATCAGTGTATCTCAAAAGCTCGCACAAATAAAAGCATTTCGTTAGCCACAGAACGGTATCTTCTATTCGTTTTTGATTTTATATATATGTAGCTCTGTTTCCCCTACCCCTAAGTGAGATTGGGGTGGGTATGCCTTCTCCAGCTACTTCTAGGTGTGTTGGGCTATGACCTATTGGTGAACAGGAGGGCTGAGTGCTCCGCGATGTTGTGGGGAGAGCCAGAACAGGGGTGCAGGTTACCTTATTTCTCAGTGGCGCAGCGCCTCCAGTCAGCACAGATTCTCTGCAGGGGCAGAGGATGAGCAATGCGGACACCTCGTTCTTCTTACACAGCAGCAGACAGTAATGACAATGATGCTGGGTACAACTGGCTTTATTGCAGATAGGTGTTATCAGACAGCAACACAGATGCATCCCTTTTCTCTCCTTGTTCCCATCTCCTGGTCAGAGCCCTGACTCAGGCCCTTGGCCCCGTTCAGGCCCGTTACCCCTCCCTCCCATCCCCTGGTGGGATGGAGGAAGAGACTCCTCACTCCTTCTAGAACGTCTTCATCTCTCTCCTCTCAGAACTTGAACTCCTAATTTAGGAGAGTGTCAGGATTTATAACCTGAGATTGGGGGTTGGAACCCTGTCCCATAACAGCAGAGGTTGAATACCGATTGGTTCATCCAAAAGCAGTGCTAGCCAATCAGTATCCATCTCTCAGGCTGACACTCTCTGGTGGTTGCTAGGCCTGTCATTGGATACCAGAATTGTATCAAAGGCTGTAATACACATACAGTACACAGCCTACAGAAGGAATGAACCTTTCCACTGCCTGCACCTAACAGCACTAACACTGGAAAGGCCCAGGAAAAGAAGTAGCAGCTGGGAGGCTAGGATATATATATATATGTTCTTCAATATTAGGTGATACCTTTTTTATTTGGACTAACAATTTATGTCATAGGACAAGCTTTCGAGAGTTCTCCTCTCTTCCTCAGGTCGACAATAGTGCCCCCCAAGGTTTATGCTTGCCCCACCCCCCTTTCCAAGTTGGCAGGTCAGTTTCATTTTGCCAGGTCATGACAGATCCAATGTGATAATTCTTCCTGTAATTATACAGGTAAATAAGAATTTTAACCCAGGTGAGTGTTGGGACCTGCTACGGTCATGCCTTGTAAGTGACAGCAGGCTTAAAACGCTTTGGCCAATGGCTTAAACTAAATTACCCTTTTTACAAGAGATATATAGATATTGCACTGTGTATTTTTGTCACATTGGAAGTAGCTTTGGGCATTTCTGTTTTTTGTTGTATACATTTAGCCACGCTCACTAGCACTCCTATTGACACTTATATATATATATATATATATATATATATATATATATATATATATATATATATATATATACATATATTATGTGGTAATGGTTGGGGTTTCTCAGAGCTTGTTGGGAATCTGTGTATATATTGCAACATTGTAACATTGAACCTTTCCCCACAGCAGTTTCTAGGGTTCAGAATGGGCCTAGCACTGGGGCTTTCAGAGAGAGGTTTCACTGGGTCCAGTCAGATATAAAGAGGGGTAAATCCGGGGCAGGAATGTCCAATGGTCAGTTGCCCCAACAACTCTGCACTGTGTTTAGTGCATTCCTTCTTCTTGTTACCCCATCCAGCTTACAGAAGGGTACAAGAGAAGATGATAGCGACCATTCCTAAATGGCTGCCTGTTACCTACAGCTTGTCTGGTGACCACACACAGTGGTCCTCTCAAGGCTCCACATATAGAGGACTGCCATCGTCACTCCATGCTATTTTGAGATTCTAGCTATAGTTCTGGTTCTCTAAGTTTGAATATTTCATAGAAGTGCAGCGCTGTTGCACACCCTCCAGTTGCACCAATGTAGCAGGTATTGTACTTATTAAAACAAACTCTTCCTATCAGGCCTGCCGAGAGTTTAGCTGGGGACCAGGACTCAAGCCAGGACCAGACAATTTCTTGAGTGGGAGAGGGTGATGCCATGATAGGAATTACGTGTGGCTTGCTGTTACCCCAGAAGTCTCAGTGGGCCCACGATGGAAGCAATTGGACAAGTCCCTTCTTCTACCCGCTATCGGCGGCCCTGGTACCTACTGTATTTAATTTTGCCCTGTGTGTGAGAGCTAAGGAAGTGCTGCACTGCCTATCTCCCGTTGGCTTAAGCCCAGAACCTTCAGACAATTACAACACTTTGAAGATCAATTACCCATTTGATAAAGGATTAGCAGATTATTATAGGGGATTTATCCTGACTTCTCTTTATGTATATGTAGCGCACTTTCCCCCACCCCCTGGGAGATATGAGAGCTACAGCGCACATGGTGTATTTCCTGCAGCTCACAGGATGCCTGGGCCTCCGTTGCTGGGAGCCTGGGGTGTGCCTGATCCGTCGGGTGACAGCGCCTCCACCTGTACGGGATCCTACTATGTGGGATAACCCACATGCAATAATACACACAATAGTAAGAGTAACAGTTTTACTGCATGCACAAAAATAACAATGATAACCAGTCCACACCAACTAGGACACGCACGGACGTACCCTCACACTGTCCTCCAACCCAATGTCCACCCTGGTAGGAATTATCCCCCAAAGTTCTGAGGGGCCCTTGGGCACCCAACCACCCCAGTCCACAAGTAGCAACCCACCCAAATGTGTGAGACAGCGCTGCACACAAGAACTGAAGGTGTTACAGTTGGTGCACTTGGAGTACATACCCAGGTGCTCCTACACCCGGGTATGGCCGAAAGAGGATATGGATCCACTGATTCCAGCGATGTCGCGTAGCCTCCGCCTCAAGTGGGGTGGTATCCCGCGTGGAGGGTTCCACCATGTAGAAAGTCTCTGATAGATATGGTGGTCTGGTCCCAGACCACCAGATCGCCAGTATTCCACCACGTCTTGGCTGTATCCCTCTCTCTGGTACTACAGGGGCCGTGTCCTTAACTGAAGGGCCGGTCCCTGCAGCAACCACAAACTGAGGGGAGTTGGGGCCTAGCTGTTGCCTAAGGGGATCTCTGGCCTAGTGCAGGGGTCACAGACGCCCTGCACTTACACACCCTACCCCTTCCTCATCCCAGCTGGCGTGCTCCGTAGCGTGCGAAAAGTATCTATTCCCTGACAGGGGAATACTGATGCCCTATTGGCTGCGGTGTAGCATGTAAGCTGCAGCCCATGGGGCTGCTGGGGATTTTAGTCCCCACGGGGGACCTTTCCTGTTGTGGCTGCCTCGTGCCCTGTGCGATTGCAACAAAGATGGCTGCTCCCTACAGGGGGAGCCGCCGGTAGCCACTGGCGACCGGGTCGCCTGCCGCAACCTCCCCACGCTCTACCCCAGCCTCTGCTGTCAGACACAGCTTCAGCCAGTGGTAGGGGGCAGACGGGGGACAGAGGGGCCCCGGGCTATATATACATCAGTGTATATTCAAATAAATTCCGAAATATATGTGTGTTCTGTTCCCTGCATGTGTTTTATTTCTCCTATGGCAGCCGTGACCTTTGCCCTTGTTCTTGTCACTGTGGGAATTACCTAGTTGTCATTTCAGCCTGTTGCCTTAGCAACACTTTCTCTGGCCCCCGAGATAATGGTATATCCCTAGATCTCTAGCACTTGGTTTAGCCCTGCCTTATTTCCTAGTGTGAGGCTGTTGCATCAGTCCTGTTCAGCTTGCAGCCGTCGCCAGTGGTCTACCCCAAACTGCTCTCCCTGTGATAGCATTGTTTTTTCACCTTCCCTTAATTTATGTATCCCCAAAGTTCCTATTCATTTCTGTTTGTGTTCATAATAAAGTTTATCAGAAATCCAAGAAGTACTCTATTTGCATATGTTATGGTACCTTCATAAGAGGTCCTTCCCCGAGTGTAAGCGCCTGTCTCCCTCATTGCCAGAGGAACTATAGTTTTCCTGTTTTCATGTGCCCAGTGTTGGAAGGTATGCTGTTATGATCCATATTTCATTGACATTAAGATTTGAAAATGAGGTTTGGATTGAAATTCTATAATATGAAGGCGTTTGTTTGGCAATTCTACGTGCATCTACATGTATTAGGCTCAAGTCCATAATTACTGTATGGAGGTGAGATTATGGTCAACCCCCTACATGACATTTAAATTCGCCCCTTGTCTCTATCTCTCTTCGCCCTCTATTCGATAGCAGGAGAAGCTAGGTAATGGACAGATAAAGATGCAATAACTTCCATTTGCTTGGAGAGAATTTGATGCATTGGTACCTATCCAACACCTCTATTGGGATGATGATATTGGAATGGTTGCTCTACCCATTACTGTGATTAAGGTCCAGTGGAACCAGGTAATAGGTACGTCCATAGCAGTGATATGGACTTTTTTGTTAACATTGTGCACCCTCTGCTGGAAAATTGTTCCATGAACCATTAATAAATAATTAATATTGTCTACTCATCAGACTATTGCTAACACAACTAGGCCTGGGCGTCCGCCGCGGAGCTCCGAAGTAACGGAGCTCCCTTTACTGCTTTCCCGCCGGCCGCCGCTACTCCCCGACACCCTGCAACCCCCACCGGAGGTGTCCTGATAGCCACCCCCCTCCCGTAGCCCGGAGGTAAGAGAGGGGACATGGCTACAAAAGGAACAAGGGCTTTATTGGCAGTCACTGCATACAGCGGATGCAGGGTTCTCAGAGAATCCAAGGTCTCTGGATGGTGCTGTCTCTTCTAATATGGAGCCAGCCAGCCATGAGGGCCTGGTAGGCCTCTCTCTCCCACAGGGAGAAGACAGGCCACACACCTCCACTCTCTTGGAAGGGTGGGAGAGCACTGACTAAATTCTGAGGAACCAGAAGGGGCGGGCTCAAGATCTGTACCCTGATAGGCAACACAGAGACCATGAGTCACTCAGAGAGGAGCATGAGGGGGGTCAATTGCCCACAGGACTGCCTGTCACAGCCTAGACTGCTAAGGACATACATGACAGGGGGGAAAGAGAGGCAGGGTGGACTAACCATGTTAAATAAAATACATAGTAAATACTCAATAATTAGTCATATTGGATGTACCATGGGGGCTCTTGTCTCTTGTTATAGACATTAGGTCACTGTCCCAATAGCATTCCAAATGACACAAATATATATATACAATATAGTGGGTTTGGATTTTGAGTGTGCAATACATGCTAACATACAGTAAGGAGAACCTTCCAATATATGCATGCCAATACAAAAGTCCAATGAACACTTAATAGTCTGGCAATAAATGCCAACATTACAAACAGAACATTTCAGTGTATACTTATCTTCCTGTAGGGTACAGAACGATCAAATCATAGAGCGTGAAACCAGGGAAAAGGAGAATTTCCTGCGCAGCAATATTAATGAGGAAAAAGACTGCAGAGATAGCCCCCTAAAATACATGCAAGGGGGCAACATGTAAAGCCCAAATGGCTCTTCTTCAGGCAAATCCCCCCAATTAAAAGAATCAGATGTGGTGTTTCCCTTCAGGAGTGCACTCTTGCTAGGTCAAAGGTTATTAATCAGAGCGTCACCGTGTATGGCTATATCTCTTGCTGTGTATTCTATGCAGAAGGCCAGGGTGCAAAGCTGGTGCAAAATCAGTGCAAACAAAAATGCACCATTTCTGTGAGAAATAGATCCCCCTATGCATACTGTATGTATTATATCATTATTTATGTAGCAACCACAGTGTACTCAGCGCTTTGAAAAAGCGACATTACAATGCAGGTAGTCATTAGCATGCAATAAGTACAATAAACAAAGTCAGACAATAACAAAGGAAATCCCTGCCCCAGAGAGCTTACAATCTAAGAGGTATGTTGGGAGACTTACAGAGACTGCGGGCGAGGGAGTAAGTGTTTTAGATGGCAGTGCTTGGCCACAAAGGTTGGTAAGTGTGACTGCGAGTGTGGGGCAGTATATCAATTCAACACCATCACATGCGTACCCGTGTGTAAGCATGTGCGTCAGTGTGCCTGTATTCTGGCAGTGGGGCTCACTTGCTATATAAGGCAGAAGGCGCCATCACATGCGTATCCGTGTGTAAGCGTGTGCGTCAGTGTGCCTGTATTCTGGCAGCGGGGCTCACTAGCTATATAAGGCAGAAGGCACCATCACATGCGTATCCGTGTGTAAGCGTGTGTGTCATTGTGCCTGTATTCTGGCAGCGGGGCTCACTAGCTATATAAGGCAGAAGGCGCCATCACATACGTATCCGTGTGTAAGCGTGTGCGTCAGTGCCTGTATTCTGGCAGTGGGGCTCACTAGCTATATAAGGCAGAAGGCAACATCACATGCGTATCCGTGTGCGTCAGCGCCTGTATTCTGGCAGTGGGGCTCACTAGCTATATAAGGCAGAAGGCACCATCACATGCGTATCCGTGTGTAAGCGTGTGTGTCAGTGCCTGTATTCTGGCAGTGGGGCTCACTAGCTATATAAAGCAGAAGGCACCATCACATGCGTACCCGTGTGTAAGCGTGTGTGTCAGTGTGCCTGTATTCTGGCAGTGGGGCTCACTAGCTATATAAGGCAGAAGGCAACATCACATGCGTACCCGTGTGCAAGCGTGTGCGTCAGTGTGCCTGTATTCTGGCAGTGGGGCTCACTAGCTATATAAGGCAGAAGGCAACATCACATGCGTACCCGTGTGCAAGCGTGTGCCTCAGTGCCTGTATTCTGGCAGTGGGGCGCACTAGCTATATAAGGCAGAAGGCAACATCACATGCGTACCCGTGTGCAAGCGTGTGCCTCAGTGCCTGTATTCTGGCAGTGGGGCTCACTAGCTATATAAGGCAGAAGGCACCATCACATGCGTATCCGTGTGTAAGCGTGTGCGTCAGTGTGCCTGTATTCTGGCAGTGGGGCTCACTAGCTATATAAGGCAGAAGGCGCCATCACATGCGTATCCGTGTGTAAGCATGTGCGTCAGTGTGCCTGTATTCTGGCAGTGGGGCTCACTAGCTATATAAGGCAGAAGGCACCATCACATGCGTATCCGTGTGTAAGCGTGTGTGTCATTGTGCCTGTATTCTGGCAGTGGGGCTCACTAGCTATATAAGGCAGAAGGCAACATCACATGCGTACCCGTGTGTAAGCATGTGCGTCAGTGCCTGTATTCTGGCAGTGGGGCTCACTAGCTATATAAGGCAGAAGGCGCCATCACATGCGTATCCGTGTGTAAGCGTGTGTGTCATTGTGCCTGTATTCTGGCAGCGGGGCTCACTAGCTATATAAGGCAGAAGGCAACATCACATGCGTATCCGTGTGCGTCAGCGCCTGTATTCTGGCAGTGGGGCTCACTAGCTATATAAGGCAGAAGGCACCATCACATGCGTATCCGTGTGTAAGCGTGTGTGTCAGTGCCTGTATTCTGGCAGTGGGGCTCACTAGCTATATAAAGCAGAAGGCACCATCACATGCGTACCCGTGTGTAAGCGTGTGTGTCAGTGTGCCTGTATTCTGGCAGTGGGGCTCACTAGCTATATAAGGCAGAAGGCAACATCACATGCGTACCCGTGTGCAAGCGTGTGCGTCAGTGTGCCTGTATTCTGGCAGTGGGGCTCACTAGCTATATAAGGCAGAAGGCAACATCACATGCGTACCCGTGTGCAAGCGTGTGCCTCAGTGCCTGTATTCTGGCAGTGGGGCGCACTAGCTATATAAGGCAGAAGGCAACATCACATGCGTACCCGTGTGCAAGCGTGTGCCTCAGTGCCTGTATTCTGGCAGTGGGGCTCACTAGCTATATAAGGCAGAAGGCACCATCACATGCGTATCCGTGTGTAAGCGTGTGCGTCAGTGTGCCTGTATTCTGGCAGTGGGGCTCACTAGCTATATAAGGCAGAAGGCGCCATCACATGCGTATCCGTGTGTAAGCATGTGCGTCAGTGTGCCTGTATTCTGGCAGTGGGGCTCACTAGCTATATAAGGCAGAATGCACCATCACATGCGTATCCGTGTGTAAGCGTGTGCGTCAGTGTGCCTGTATTCTGGCAGTGGGGCTCACTAGCTATATAAGGCAGAATGCACCATCACATGCGTATCCGTGTGCGTCAGTGCCTGTATTCTGGCAGTGGGGCTCACTAGCTATATAAGGCAGAAGGCACCATCACATGCGTATCCGTGTGTAAGCGTGTGCGTCAGTGCCTGTATTCTGGCAGTGGGGCTCACTAGCTATATAAGGCAGAAGGCGCCATCAACACCTTCACTGCCGAACTGGTAACATTGACTAAATATTTGCCCTGTCTGGCTTCCCCAAGAGGTGCAGGAAGCATTATGCAGGAATGAGGAAGAAAAACATAATTATTTTAAGGTAGAGGCAAGCAAACCTTTAAACAGTTTATGCCATTATTCCACGGTTAAAAAGTCCCCAGCTATGCTGGCGAAACGCCTGCTTTATAGGTTCTTAGCATGTGCAGAAAATAGCAATAGTTGTTTTATTTTGCACGGCTCGCTCTGGAAAGATTTTGTTGACATTGCAACCCCACCAAAAACCACCAAGTCGGGAGGCTTCTAACCACCGGGCACGCTCAGCTGCCGCTGTGTCGTAGAGAAGTCGCTTTTGGCTGGTGGCCCAGTTGAGGTTGGATTCTGGGCCGCAGCCTCCACTCACGAGCACTTGCTGCTACGAGCTGTGTTACGCTGCTGAGGTGGTATATATCCTCAGTGATTATGTGCGAACGTACGTGAGTGTGCAGAGCCTTTATTAGCGCAAAGTAACCATACTCTCAGACCGTTACTTTTTTTTAATTTAAACACTAACGGTGTGTTTGCCATTTTAGAACATACATAGTTACATGGTTACATAGTTATGTAGTTACATAGTAGATGAGATTGAAAAAAGACGTTCGTCCATCAAGTTCAACCTATGCTAAATTTAGATGACAGATATCTTATCATGTATCTGTACTTAAGGTTTATTGATCCAGATAAAAGGTAAACAAAAAACCCCAGTGGCACATTATCCAATGATATCTCATAAGGGGAAAAATAAATTCCTTCCTGACTACTGGCAATCAGATTACTCCCTGGATCAATATCCTTCCCATGTTTACTTATTTGGTATATCTCTGTATACCTTTATACATGTTGTATATGTAGCCATGTGTAAAATTGGTGTGCATATCTCCTTCATACTGGCAGTAATCCTGGTAAGTATGCAGGGTTGCCAGTAACTTCACCCTGGTGAAGTGTCATATGTAGCAAAGGAAGTGACAACATGCCCTATGTCCACTATTAGTGACACAGAGGTGAGTCTTTTTCTGAGCCTATATAAGACACCGCACTGCCTAAAGTTAGGGGTTCAGTCTGTGTTCTGACTGTGTTCAGGAGAGTCATGTGGAGGTCTGCAACAGTGTTGCAGTGTGTGATGCAAGAGCTGTGAGTCTGTGCAGTTCAAGTGGCAGAGAGAGACACGCTGGTGAATCTCCCTTAGGGGAGAGGTGGAGAGCCACTCTATTAGGAGAGAAGGAACCTTCCCAATGGAGTGCAGCAAAGAGATGAGTGGCTAAGCACGACCGCGATGAGGGGCAGTCTGTCCATGATGATGCAAATAAAGATGCCCTTGTTCACTACATCCCTTCTGTGTGAGTGTGGAGTCATTCTACAGAAGGAGGCACCACAGAGGAGGCCCCCATCAGATACATCCCCCTGCGGCAGCAGAGATCCTGATGGGGTGGAGGCGCTGCATCGTGTGCGAGTAAGACTCAGAACACACTACCTCAGGTGCCTGTCATGTTGATATCCCCACTAACACCCAGCGGGAGACTCAGGAGTCCTGTAAGCCAGCCGGTGCACCACACAATACACATCCATGTAATTGGAGGATATGGGTCAGGATAGGCAGGGCCCAGGGTAAACACCGTTACATATACATCTTTCTAGACCAGCAGTGCGCAAACTGGGGCGGTGCATCCCCTGGGGGGGCGGGGGCGCAAGATTATTTAGGGGGGGGGCGTGAGCTGCGTGCGGGGAAACCTGGGGACGGGCAGAGCTGTGCACGGGCGGCCAGAAGCTCTGTGCTGAGGCTGCTTCTCTGCTCTGTGTCTTGCAGAGGGGGCGGGGCCTTGCTGCGGGGGCGGGGCTTCCCTTCCCTGCACACAGACATCCCCTCCTCCTCCTCCTGTGTTACCCGTCCCAGTTTTCAGCAGCATGGGGGACAAAAGCAGGCTTACAGTAGTACTTCCTCCCCCCCCCCCCCCACAGGTGAAAGTCTGTGACTTATGATTTTTTGTTGTGTCTGTCTGTGTGTGTGTGGTGTGATTGAGTGTGTGTGTTGTGCCGGTTGTGATTGAGTGTGTGTTGTAATTGAGGGTATGTGTGTGTTTTATGTCTCTGTCTGGTTGTGATTGAGTGTATGTTTTGTGCCTGTGTTGGTTGTGATTGAGAGTGTGTGGTTTTTTTTGCACACACACACACACACACAACACACTGCACACACTCACAGCACACACTGCACACACTCACAGCACACACTCACAGCACCCCCCCCCCCCCCCTACCTCCGGTGCCAGCTGCTGGGGCATCGTGGGGCTGCCTGCGGGGATCAGGGCTGGGGGGATCGGTGCCGGGATGGGGTGCGGGGCTGCTGGCGTTGGGGATCGGTGCCGGGATGGTGTGCGGAGCTGCTGGAGGGGAGGGAATCAGTGCAGGGCTGGGGTGCGGGGATCGGGTGGGGGGGGGCAATCGGTACTGGTAGAAGTGAGGCTGCTGGGGGAAGTGCAAGGGGAATGCTGGGGGAAGTACGGTGGCTGCCGGCGCCTCTTTCCCGCCTCCTCCCGATCGGGCGCGCGGCGGCCATTTTCTTTTTAAATTAGCGCGACCCAGAGGACCGCGCTATAACGGAGCTGAGCTGTATTTGTATTCACATTGTATACCGTTTGATAAGTTTTTTTTTTTTCATGTGATTGATTACATCAGGCAGGGGGGGCCCGAGAAATTTTATGGATGAAAAGGGGGGCTCAGCTTAAAAATTTTGCTCACCCCTGTTCTAGACTACAGTTTAGTGAGATGTGTCTCCATTTTGACCATGGTAAAAGTTGAAATAATTTCAATGATTATAGGTATAGAAATACAAGCTGATACATTTAACAGAAACAAACATATAAATGAATAGCAGATAACAGGCATGGTACAGATCTCGTTTTAACCCTTCGTGCAGTGCACATGAATCTGATCTGCCCCCTTGACCTCAGTAATTGAAGAGGACGGTGTGATGTTGAAAGATTGTCACACAGCCCGAGAAGCCGAGGCCCTGGTGATGTTCCCTAAACTTACTGTAGCCTTGTGCCCCGGGCTATAGCCTTTCCACTGGCCTCAACACTATAGGAACAGGCCGTGTTGGGTTAAACTCCTGCACACGGCCTAGCTTGCATGGACGGAGGCGCTGCACCATAAGAAAAACCTGCCCTGTTGCTGCTCCCATCTACATCACGCAGAGCCCTCAGACCTCCTGGAAGACGAAAGTTGAGCAACATGGCACCAGAGCACACCCGGTAGCTACCAAATCTCCCCGGGGGTGGGGGGGGGTGCTAAATTACTAAAACACTCAAAACTTTATAAAAACTTTATAAAAACAATATAAAAACTTTATTTTTGCAATTCGTTAACCAAAATGTAATCTGACAGAAACTGTACAGCTAAATACCTCTGACATGTTTCGGGTTTTTTAGGTTTTGGCGGCCGGACCAAGCGCCAGTAGATTTCCATCGAACCTGATGTAGAAGGGACTCCACTCCCATATTGACCTGGCTCATGGCCCTATAATACCGGGGAAAACGAGCATTTGTGCCGTGACATACCTCACAAGGGCCTCTATAGCATGTGTATGCATATCTTTGTTTGTATAATGCCATCCATGTACATAGCCCATTACCGCAGTAATACACGTCACATAATAGGGGGACATAATAGGACAAAAGTTGACATTAGGAAAAGGAGTCCCTGCCCGAAGGACTTATTATCCAAGGGAGGCGTGTGCGCGTAAGGTTTAAGGGATCCATAACAAAGTGAACAAAAAGAAGGAAAAAAAATGACCCACTGGAGTAATTTAAATTACCTTTGTGCTGGTGAGAATTTTGGGGCGTGGTTATAGGAGGCGTTGGGGGAGGAGTCAGCATAATATTATAATTAATTTTTTCTATGTGTCAAATGTGCCAGGGTTAGGTGGCATTAACATCTGCTCCTAACAGAACCAAGATGAACACGTTTCATACATATACCACTGGCGCAAATCCATGATTTGGAGCAAATCCAACCTTCTTCATACCTATCCCCCAACGTAAGCCTCCTAACATACCACGTAGATTGTAAGCTCTTCAGGGCAGCGTCTCCTGTTGCCTTCTGTTGTCATTTACCTGTTGCACTAATCCCCAATTGTTTGCAATTTATTTACCTGCTATTCTAATGCTGCAAAGCGCTGCGTACATTGCTGACCCTATATGAATAAAATGATACTTACATAGAAAGACTTTGTAGGTCAATGTTTTATTAATAACAGAGAACTTACTTTCAACACAATGAAGAAAGTGTTTCCATACATCAAATGGGTGAAAACGAATTTATCGTGGTTTAACACTGGTTGCTCTTCCATACCAAAAACCTGCCAAATGATGCAAGGTCCCTCACGAAGGGACACGAGTATGATTCCAATGGCCAGCCATATATGTATGTAGCAGAAATGGCCCTTATTTTCTTGTTAAAACAGAAAATCTCTGAATGTGTGACCAGCGCAAAATAGACAAAAGAAGCAACAAGGGAGAGTTTCCCAAAACGAGAGACAGAGTAGGAGATCTACTCACAAGTTTCTTAGTGCGCTATCTTCCAGTTATTTAAAGAGCAGTGAAGAACTCAACGCTGCAGGACCTTACACCACAGACCTTATATCAGGTGATGAAAGGTCCGTATGGGACCTGCACTAAGAAACTTTGTATTCCGTTTGGGAAACTCTGCCGTAAGTCCTTATTTTCTGGTACCAGAAATATTTTGGAAGCTAATAGGACTGCAGCCTCAAAATGTTGATTTCCCATATAGGGCCTTTTCTATATATCCTGAGGCAGCTATTCAGACCATTTTAAGCCAAAAATCCCTATTGCAGTCTGGGGGATTTTCATCCAATAGGAATCAGACCGGCTGCTTCAGTGTATATAGAATTAGCCGCATAGTATCTACAGAATAATAAATTCCCAGAGACAGCTTTGAACATCTGTATAATTTGTCCATCTGTATTTAGCTAATAATAATATCATAGAGATGCTTGCGTGGTTAGGATTGTGGTCTGAAATGCAGAAACTTATATATACAAACGTGTGCGTTTGCTTACACTCAGACACATCTAATTTACATCTTTCTTTGGAGCAGGAAATATGAACATTTTATTTTCGTGTGTGGCCTAGGGAGGCGCAGGGAAATAAAGTCATTTACTTGCACTTACAGGAAATCTAACTGGCCCTGGCAGTAATTGAACCCACAAGATGTTGTAATTAAGACCCAACACCCCAAACACATGCCACTTGTTCCCGCACCTCGTGCCTAATTACCAATAACCAGAGATGCAGAAGGTTGTCATGCATGTATGTAACACACTTTCCCCCTCCTCCTCCCCCTGCCCCCCAATCACAGATAGGGACCCTGTGTAGGAATATACCTGTGTTACCACGTGTGGTGCTTTACCTGGGAGACTGGGGTAAACCCGATTCTTTGGGTTACAGCGCCTCCACCTGTAAGGGATCCCAACGGGTGTGGGATGGTCCTCTTACAGGAACAACAATAATAATAATGCACGCACACAATATACAGCTGCAGCGGACGTTTTTTAAACACTTCACGCGTTGTGTACATCGGAATACCCATGTCATGGCGCCTGATTTCTTCCAACCTTTCCGCCTTAAGACGCGAGTGCAGCGAGTGCAAAAAATGGAATTTTAGAGTTCTGGTTTTTAAACACCTTAAATTGACACCGTAGCACAGTAGCACAGTACTGTACACATTGCAATTCGTTAATTTCATTGCACCCAAAGAAACAGAATCCATGAAATTCAACAAAGCAATCGCGATAAGCGCGGGTGCCTTGGGCGATTGGCCGCATTCATGCTGCGTGGAGTAGAGCAGAGCACCCGAAATCAGCGCCGTGATTTTTTTGAATACATGCCGCTGCAGCTGTATGCTAGCAACCTTTACTAAAAGAAATAACCTTGGTACTCTGCACCACACAGTAATATATATAGGTTCCCCCACCAGATACCAATAATGAATGTCCCCAAAGTACATTGGGTGCCGGGCACCAATTCCCTGATGTCCCTTTCCCTATGTCAGGGCCCACCCAAAGTGTTGGAGATAGCGATATCCCGTGGAGTGTTGGTGCACTGAATTAAGTACCTGCCCGGGGCTCCTGCACCCGGGTACAGAAGAATACAAAAGGGGATCCGTCTGATCCAACGTGGTCATCAGCCTACGCGTGGGGTGAATTCCGGCGTGGATAATATCACCGTGAAGATAGTCTCTTATCTTGAGTGGTGTCTGATCCAGAACACAAGGATCAGGGCTGCGCAGCAGATGAATTGTGTCCCTGAACTTAGCAAATGACTAAAGGGGACAGGGTCCTTACCTAAGGGCCTGTTCCTGTAGCAACAACAATCTGGGTTATAGGATTCAGGGACTAAATGGGGCCTAGGGGGGTAACCTGGTCCTAATCGGCTCCCAGCTCTGACTAACTGGCGTGGGCTCTGCCTGATGACAATCCTGTTGAGTAGGGAAATACTAACACCTTATTGGCTGTGATGCAACAGGTGATCTGGGTGAAAGGGCAGTCCCCAGAGGTTTCTGGGTAATGTAGTTCCCTGCTGAGCCTTTTCCCATTGGCACCGCGTGCGCTATCTTTAATGCGCATGCGGGACTTTGTAATGGCCACCGCTACCTCTAACTGCGCATGCGCGAACTTGTAATGGCCATGGGTTACAGAGTGTCCCCTCTGCCCATCCTCATTCCCTAAAAGGGCCGCCGCAACTGTCCTGCGCTTGGGCGAGCCTCTGCACATGCACGGACCAAACATGATGCCTTGGAAAGGGAGCCGCCGGCCAGACCGTCACCACCCGCATCAGCGGAGGTAAAAGGGGGGCAAGCAGGAGACCGGAGCACCAGAGGGGACCAGGGCTACATGTATTTAATTTGTTCCTGTCAGTCTGACAGAGAGTTCTGAGTGAGAGAGTTCCTGTTAAAGAATACAGTTGGAGGAGATCAGGCAGGCCCTGAGTAGAGCTGATAGAGCTACGGTGGACCAATGCCTCTCACCCGGCCTAGGGGGTGAGGGAAGAGCTAGTCCCACCCTGAGCGCCTGCTGCTTGGGGTGGTGGCAGGGATACACTGAACACCCACAGACCA
This sequence comes from Ascaphus truei, assembly GCF_040206685.1. Lineage (NCBI taxonomy): Eukaryota > Metazoa > Chordata > Amphibia > Anura > Ascaphidae > Ascaphus > Ascaphus truei. The sequence continues at coordinate 464,727,652 of NC_134484.1, forward strand.
TCCTGAGGGTGTGTAGTCTGGAGCTGGGAGAGAAGACCCTGTACCTGAGACCAGCGTGTTGCTGGGATAGCTGTGTGCTGTGTGCTGCTGTGCCAATAAAGAGAACTGCTGCTACTTTTACCAAAGACTGAGACTGGAATCTCTCGTCCCTAAGTGGGAATTCTCTGCAAGGGTTCCACCACATATCCCTGGGGCTTAACAGGGATGGGGGCGTTGCACCATTGAGACCAGATGAAGGCAAGAACCCCAGAAACCTGGTCCTGTACTCCCCCACACCATCGCGGGAGACTCAGGCCCTCCTGTTGCCCACAGGTATGCACCACCTAGACATATGTAGCCAGACCTTAGTACACCCTAGGGGGTCCGATCTGCGACCGGGGGGGGGGGGGGGTCTGAGGGCTACAGGTGTAATATATAGGTTCTAGAAAGACCCACCTCTGTGTCACTAACAGTGGACACAGAGCATGTTGTCACTTCCTTTGCTACTATCTTACACATCACAGGGGTTGAGGGCAAACCTCCATGATGACTACTGGCAACCCTGCCCTTTTAACAGGAGTTACTGCTCAGTATGAGAGAGATATGTAAACCAATTTTACACATGGCTACATATATATATGCCACAGTATATATATGTCTCATTGTAACTGCCTGGGCAAATAAACATACTACATAACTACAATATAACTGTCACAGACATGCATTTAAAGTATTGGTTTCACTAACCTTTTCTTGATCAGGGATGAAATGAATGTCTTTAAAAAAAAAAATTTTTATATAATTTTAAAGTTTCCCACTCTGTGTTTAAACGAACCCTTTGCTCTGTTTGCAATACTTCATTGTACTGTAAATAGAAGTGGCTTCAAGTGGGACCCTGTCAGTAAGAAGTGTGAAGGCCTGGGTGTACGGAAAGCAGCTGTGTGCTCAGCTGGAGGATGCTATTATACAGTATAGTCACTGCACTAACAAGATGCATCAGTTCCTTGCCATGATACTGCTTATAAAGGAGGGGGGCACGAGGCTGTTCTCATTTGCCTGCTGAAATCAGCTATCTGCGCTGCTCATTGTTTAATATTACCGGGAACCAGGGGTCCCCCAAGAGTTGATCCATGGCCCTCCAAAGTAAATGCACCCCCTGGTGGTCCGTAATCCATGCTACACTATAGTTGACTTTGTAAAGCTTGTAAGTGAATAAGGACCTTAACCCATGGGGTGCCCCTGTGACGTACCTGCTATGGCACACGACCCTATTAACGTACAGTACCATGTACGCCATGTCTATAACAGCAATCTGTCACAGCACCAATGCTTGTTTATTAGTAGAGATGGGTGGGGAAGGTCCCAATCTGTTTCCCGGAATTCCGTGGATTGTTTAGACCAAAGTCTGTCTGCCAATTGGTGTAAGGATTCTGCTCTATCCGTGCCGGGTTTTGCTGCGGTTCGGGGTTTCCAAGTCACCTACCCTTCCTGCTCACTGTGGCCATTTTGGTTTCTGGCAGCCTGCTATATAAGGCTGCAGTTCCTACTGGGAGTCGCCGAGCAAAGTTCTAACGTTTGCAGTTCCTGTTTTGTCCACGCTGTCATGCCTTACCCTTTCGTCTGTTTTGGATTCCCAGTTGCTGACCCCGAACCGTGACCCCGACCTCGCTACTTTCTGCCTGCCCTGACCATTTGCCTGTTTACTAGACTTTGCACCACTGCCGCCAGCCCTGACCTCCTGCCTGCTTACCGACTACGGACACTCTTACGGGACTCTGTCTCTGGGCTCTGGCCGGTTTATTTGCATCCCTCACAATTGGGTCCTAAAAAAACCCAAGTGGAATCATTCCGATCCATCATTGAATATTATTTATTATTATTTTGAAGAATCCAAACTCGGATTTCATATTGAATCCCAAATCCGTTGCCGGATTGTTCACAATCCGCACTCGGATGAACCCAAAGAGAGAGAGACTTTCTATTTAGTAGTCTGTGCTGAAAAAGGAGCCCACCTCCGACGCATTATTTGTTTTTTAAGAGATTGTTGGTGCATTGCTTCATGTTGAATACCTGATTGACACCATTTTAATTAAAGTAGAATATGTATTTTTTTTAATTTATAATGAGTGCTCTGCTGAGGGATCACAAGGGGTCTGAGATTAATAAGTGTATAGTGAACTACTGCTGCGGCCGAGTTTATTCGAACATTTGCCCGTTCTCGGCCGCAGCAGTAACCTGGCGCGCGCCGGAGGGTGCCCGGCGCGCGCCAAAGCCGCGGAGGAGCGCCCTCCGATCGGGGCGCTCTCACTCCCGCTGCCGGGTCCGCCGGGTCCCCCGGAACCCCCTGCCGCCGTCCCCCACATCGCGGGACACCAGGGCTCCCTCGGGGAGCCCTGGACGCGCGTGCAGGGGGCGCAGGCACCCGATGACGCGTGATCGCGCATCGGTGATGCGCGGCACGCTGAGGGAGTGCGGCTAGCACGCCGGGGCATCCCCCGGCTTGCGGTGCTAGCCGTGCTGCAATAAAGTGTGTCGGTAGTGTAAACGAATTACCGTCGGCCACGTGTGGTCCAGGAAATAGTTAACAGGCACTCAGGTCCCAGCTACCGTAGTAAGTCTGAGAGCTAAAAGTAGAGGGGTTACATTGTATTGTACTGTATGTCATATATATATATATATATATGTAGACGTATCAGTACCGTGTTAGCCGAGCTTCAATAATCAAAAAATAAATAGATGATACCGTTCTGTGGCTAACGAAATGCTTTTATTTGTGCGAGCTTTCGAGATACACTGATCTCTTCTTACGGCGATGTTACAATGAATGAAGCAAGGATTACTTAAAAACAGTGTCTCTTGGAATGTTATCTGTGCTGGTCCTTCCCCCTGTGTGGATGTGTTTTATGGCTGGAGGTGTCAAAAGGCTCCTGAAAGCAAGTGATGAAAGAGTGTGTATGTGTATCAGTGTGAATAAAAATGAAGGGAGAGCCCACAGTATATACAGTGCTTTACAAAAGGTGTGTGTGGAGTGGGAGTGGATATAAATGAGCATAAATTAGCAGTGGCCTAAACAGAGATCGAAATTTTATGAGTCATTACTGACACAAGTGAACTCTCTTCCCATGAGCGCTATAGGCCATGTCTGTACATACTGTGCTATATATATGCACACACAGCTGTCTCTCACACATACTTATACTCCTTGTTTTTCCATCCCTATACACCAATAGGGACCACATAGTATCCACGCACACTTTTAGTTGTGCTACTAACTCTCACATTTCCACACCCACCCACACCATTTATATCCACTCCCACTCCACACACACCTTTTGTAAAGCACTGTATATACTGTGGGCTCTCCATTCATTTTTATTCACACTGATACACATACACACTCTTTCTTCACTTGCTTTCAGTAACCATTTAACACCTCTAGCCATAAAACACATCCACACCGGGGGAAGGACTAGCACAGATAACATTCCAAGAGACACTGTTTATAGTATAGCTTTTGCTTGCTTCATTGTAACAACGCCGGAAGAAGAGATCAGTGTATCTCAAAAGCTCGCACAAATAAAAGCATTTCGTTAGCCACAGAACGGTATCATCTATTTATTTTTTGATTATATATATATATATATAATCATGTTCTTGTATAGCGCTTTACAGAGACATTTTGCAGGCATAGGTCCCTGCCCCGTAGAGCTTACAATCTATGTTTTTGGTGCCTGAGGCACAGGGAGATAAAGTGACTTGCCCAAGGTCACAAGGAGCCGACACCGGGAATTGAACCAGGCTCCCCTGCAGCAATCTCAGTGTCAGTCAGTGTTTTTACTCACTGAGCCGCTCCTCTATATATAAGGGGAAAGTACGATGGATTAATCCACCGCAGGAACATTTTAAAAACAGCTGGCGGAGTAATTGTATATCTTTATTTGTATAGCGCCATAAATGTACATAGCGCTTCACAGTAGTAATACATGTGGTAATCATATAAATAACAAATAACATAAATAACAGGTCATGGGAATAAGTGCTTCAGACATAAAAGTCACATTAAGGAAGAGGAGTCCCTGCTCCGAGGAGCTTACAATCGAATTGGTAGGTAGGGAGAACGTACAGAGACAGGAGGAGGGAGTTCTAGTAAGTGTGTCTGCAGGGGGCCAAGCATTATGTATCATGTGTTCAGGATTATCCACAGTGCTACTCATATGCTTCTTTAAGCAAGTGTGTCTTAAGGTGAGTCTTAAAGGTGGATAGAGAGGGTGCTAGTCGGGTATTGAGGGGAAGGGCATTCCAGAGGTGCGGGGCAGTCAGTGAGAAAGGTTTAAGGCGGGAGAGGGCTTTAGATACAAAAGGGGTAGAAAGAAGACATCCTTGAGAAGAACGCAAGAGTCGGGATGGTGCATAGCGAGAAATTAGGGCTGAGATGTCAGGAGGGGCAGAAGAGTGTAAAGCTTTAAAAGTGAGGAGGAGAATTGAGTGTGAGATACTTCACCATTGACGCTTTTGCTCTGTTCAATTCTATTTCTTTGCACAACCCACAAAAGTTTGTTACGCCACTGCATGTAGGATATTGTTTGGATTGGGCCTTTAAAAACGGGGCAAAAGCAGCAATTCCGCCTCAGGTCCGACGAACTTAACAAAGCAGTGAGTTGAACTTGTGAAGAAACGCCATTTTCACAGCAGGTTCGATCAGTTTGCCCATCGCTACTTAAAAGCGACCAATATAGGAGTGTGGCAAAGCATTTAGGAAATCCGAATGTATTGTGAGATATGAAAATGTAAGTGATGCACCACTGCCGACGGAGTATGGCGGGTCCCGGTGCACAGTGTGGGCGCGCGGGGCCTCTTAACTCCTGCGTGATGACAGGTCACCTTGATGACACGACATGGCGTGGTGATGTCACGTGACGCAGAGTGCCTCTTGCCACCTCCGAAGCCTGCATCTTCTCCTGCTACCACGTGACGACGCGTCGCCTTGACGAGCGGCAGCGAGGCCTCTTGCTCTCTCTCGCGCTACGCGATGACGTCATCTGACGTTGCATGGTAGCGTGAGCAGATGCCGGCTCCGGAGGCGGAAAGAGGCCCCCGAGCGTCACATGACATCACGTGACTTTGTTTCATCAAGGCGGACCTGTGATGCACAGTGTACAGAACTTTGGTTAAACAATCTGCCTGGAGAAGGGAACTTTGCGGTCCTGAGAGCTTGCACTCTTTTTATCTAGGGACTAGCCATTAAAAGGTATCACTTCTATTCTACTTTGTTGGTGTACATAGATGAGTGGCAGGTATTTAGCTTTGCATCGACAGTGCGCCAGAGAGCTGAAGCTTGTGTGGGTCTGTGTGAATCTCTGGACAAGTGTGCATGTGCCGATCTCAGTATATACAGCTCAACCTTGTTATAACGCGATCCGTTACAACGCGGATCCGCTTTTAACGCGATGTAAGGGTGGCTCCCAATTTTCGTATTTATGAATACTTTACAACACGATTATTGGTGTCTTAAATACTTTATTGTACAAAGCATACAATTGTACATAATTTCTAACGCGATCCGCTTATAGCGCGATATGATTCTTTGAACCCCAACAACAGCGTTATAAGGGGGTTGAGCTGTATTGTATAAATCAGTGTGTCTGTGATTAGATTGTGTATCAGTGCCTTTGTGTGTCAGTGTGTATGTATTAGTGATGCACACTGTACATAATAATAATAATAATAATAATAATACATGCACATAAACACTGTGTCTGTACGTGTGTCAGTGTGTGTTAGTGAATATGTGCAGTGCTGGTGTTAGGGGTCGGCAGCTATAACCATTAACCCCTTCCCTACTATAGTTGTGCGACACATTCAAGACTTGTTAATATTCCATGTTCAGTTTATAATACAATGTAAAGTCTCGTCCAACACAATAGGATTTAAGAAGGCCCAGTGACCGTGAAGGATGTAGTATTACACTTTTGGGGTAACTAATTGGATAATTTTGGGTAGAGATTGGAAAACCCAATATCAAACCCAAAAAATTATTTAGAACTGAAACCAGAACATCAGGCCAAGTGCCCATCTCTAGGTGTTTCTTGTCATATTTTATTTGGATTATTATTTTAAGTTTGTCAGTGATATTATATTTATCTTAAGCATTTTGCCACGCTTTTTTTATGCGATTTAGCATCTTTTCTACCTACTTTGATTTTTTCCCCCCCATAATTTGGTAAAAAAAATAAATTTGAGTTTTTGCAAAACGAGAAATTAAAACCAAAATACGAACACGTTTTAGAACTAAAACTCGAGTGAAAGTGTACACCCTTCATTTGGGGGAGGATTTCCGCATATACAGTACTGCTCTGCTTCACTTGTATTTTACATAAGCAAATCTCAACAGGGCCTCTCCTGTGGAACCACATCCATCACTTGTGCTGGTTTGTGCTTGTTCTGCAGCTGCATCAAAAGTTAAACAAACACTAATTCACAGGGGGGCTGAGGGACTCCCAGGCCCGGCGTGGCTAATTCAAGGTGGCATGTTTCAGCCCAAAACGGGGCCTCTGTTTGTTTAAGGTGGAAGGGCCATAAGTGAAACAATTCCTAGCAGACATATAACGGGGTGAAAAATTACTCCGTTTACCCCCTACCGACGGGAACGGCGTGGCGATACGTAGATCAGTAAATGTGGTCTCTGAAAGCTACGTCATGGACAGTAAGAAATACATATCCCCTTCAGGTGCATTTTACCCCATATTGGGTAACCCTCTCTATAAGGAGACACCCAGAGGTATCATTTTCCTACTTTAGACCTAATAAAAACTTCCCTAAATTGCTGTGCATGGAAGTGTGAGGAATCCCAGTCAGTTCCCCTCCTTAGTTCAGTTTTAGGGGCCTATTCACTAAACTTCGATAAGTTCAGTGCATTACCGAGCGGGTTTGCATGTTCTTACCGCACTGAAAGTAATGTGGGTAAAAACGGTATTCCCTAAGAAGAATCACAATTTTTTTATAGTGCATTAAATGCAAGATCGCTCTAATTTGTTCCCCCCCCGCCCCCCATCTCCCTGCACAGCTCTAAGGCTACGGCGCCGGCACTGCATGCGCGTCTGCCACGCTGTGATCCCAGGTCTGCGGTGAGCTGCAGGGTGAAAGATGAGGGGGCGTGGGGTGGGGGTGAAGGGCGGCCATGACATCACCCGGCAGGTTCGCCCTCATTGGCTGAACCGCCGGGGGGGGGGGGGCGTGACCACCATTGTCTCCCAGCATACAGTGCTTCCAATGAAGCCAAGGATTCTGGGTAATGACAAGCAAATGAGAACTCAGTGTCACCTTTTGCTTCATGTCCATTTTAACATGCACCCATTGGCGAATCCCAGCCCACGCCCCTATTCCTGATTGTATATGTAATTATCAGTATTTTAAATTGTCTGGATATTCCTATTGTAAGGATGATTGGCGGGGTATAAAAATAAATTCGAATGCTAGTAATAGGCTGGGATTCACTAAGCGCCAATGCAGGGTATCCCAAACCGATCCAGCGTTAATTGTTGTTGACCTAAATGGCAGTTAACACCAGATCGTGTCCGATGTCCCCCATTGTCATTTAGTAAATCTCTCCCATAGAATAATTAAACATGTAAAAAGTGTAAACAATATAGACTGAATACACCTGTTCTGCCAACCTGGGTTACATGGACAACCCAAAATCACCCATGTAGAAACTTTCACAAGTATGTATCAGTCATCATGTAAAGTGAAGACATCTCCTGATTACTGGAAAGGAGGTTGGTAGAAGAATAAGAGATAAAGAAACCTACAATACAGGAACAGCCTTGGGGGAAATAAGACGTAGTTCACTTAAACATGTATTATCGCTATTCATTGTAAGAGTAGATCATATTGCATTATGACCTCGGAGACTGACGGGCTTAACTCCCTCACTGGCAATTGTGGTCCTTCTAAACCTTACTCCTATGCTGTGAAGAGGCAGGAAAAAAGGTGGAATTTAGTACCCTTGGAGACTGTGATAGCAGCTATACTAGGGTATGTATGCAAAGCACTGCGAAAATGATGCACGTCTCTATAACCAAAGATCACCACACTGGTAGCTCCAATTCTACTCTCTCTTGGCTGGAATACCATTCTCTAATACGCCCAGGACTTTTTTTGAGTTATTCGACAGAGATCATCCCATGATCACTAAGGACATCATCAAAGTGTTGTCTGGAAATGTGGTGGTTTCCACTGATCAAACAATTCTGGGCAGAAACTCCATACTTAAGACTGTTGTCTTGAGATGCTCCTTCCAAAAAAATCTCCTTTTCCCTGAAGATCAGCAGTTAATGGGGCACGGTTAGAACTTGGTGACGCTCTTTTTTTTTTTTTTTTTTTGGCAAAAGCAGTGAGAAGTTGGCTTATGAACCGGAATTATCAACACATATCTCATTTGTGACCTACTCAATGATTCCTTGTTCAAAAAGGCAATAACTCTCTGTGTCAATCTTTGGACATAGAGAATCCTTATGTAGATTGCCCTGCTTGTTTGCTCCAGGTAAAACAACACTGGTGGTCTTTAATAAGCTCCCAATACTTCCAAGAACACTTGAGGGAATTTGTCAACAGTCGTTCTTTGTCACACTGATGACATGTACGCCTGGGAGGCTAATTCCCAACAAAGTGAATCAGTTCCTAATTTAGAAGCTCTTGAGTTGACTCTTCCAAAATGAGAATGAACTTTCCTTGGTAAAAAGGTAACAGCTTTCGGCTATTTTGACATCTTGTACCTTGTAGCCACAGTGACTGTAGTGTCGGTGGAGCTCAGGAGGCCAACGTAGAACACAAAAGCAGAATATGGGGCCAATTCACAAAGCGGTGATAAGTGGTTGTAAGTGAGATAAATGCCTTAGTAGCATGATACTGCCTGCTGTGAGATTCACAAAGCAGTGATAACAGCGCAGTATCGCACTATGATGGCTTCCTATCACCAATAAACTGCAAGTGGGGAAAAAAGTCGCCCGATAGGCCAAAAAATGGCGAACCCGCCGTTTTTTTGCCAGTAAGCGCTATTCGCAAAGCTGTGATAACCGAATGGTACTATAAAAGCTCGCCATTTCTTTTCACCAGCTAAAGGCTAAAGTAATCCAAAATATGAGAGAAAGCCGAGGATCACATTTTTCAGGATATCCCTGCTTCAGCACAGGTGGCTCAATCTGTGGCTCAGTCGGAGACTGAGATGATGAGGGGGGGGGAACTGTGATGATGATTGGAAGAGATGGTGATGATGAGAGGGAGAGATGATGATGATGAGGGGGAGAGATGGGGATGATGATAATGAGGGGGAGAGGTGATGATTGGGAGAGATGGTGATCATTATCAGGGGGAGAGATGGGGATGATGATGATGAGGGGGAGAGATGGCGATGATGAGTGGAGAGAGATGGTGATGATGATGAGTGGGAGAGATGGAGATGATGATGAGTGGGAGAGATGTGATCATGATGAGGGGTAGAGATGGTGATGATGATGAGGGGGAGAGATGATGATGATGATGGGCAGAGATGATGATGAGCAGGAGCAGAGATAGTGATGAGGGGGAGAGATGGTGATCCTGATGAGGGAGATAGGTGATGATGATGATGATGAGTGGGAGAGATGGTGATGATGCTGAGGGGGATAGATGGTGGTGATGATGAAGGGGATAGATGGTGGTGATGATGAAGGGGAGAGATGGGGATGATGAGTGGAGAGAGATGGTGATGATGATGAGGGGGAGAGATGGTGGTGGTGATGAGGGGGAGAGATGGTGGTGGTGATGAGGGGGAGAGATGGTGGTGGTGATGAGGGGGAGAGATGGTGATGATGATGGGGAGAGATGGTGGTGGTGGTGATGAGCCACTCCTGCTGAAATAGAGATATCCCGAAAAACTTACCTGTTGGTGGCCCTTGAGGACTGGAGTTGGCCACTCCTGGGCTAAGAGGGGGCGGCACAGTTTTCTTATCTGCTTTCACATTCTATGTACCTGTGTTTCTACATTTATCCTCTTCAGTCCTGGAGATGAAACGCCATGAAAAGCAATGACAGTGTTAAAAAGACCTGGCTCTCTTGGAATGTAGCGCATTACAATTCCTATTCAACACGGACACCGGGTCTCACTGATTTTTAACTTTGGAAAATAACGACTTTTCAATAATAATTTAAAAAGTCCTGTTTCGGCGGAAAACACCCACATCTCACCGATTTTGGTCCTTTGCGGTTGACTCCCTGCTTTTAGTTTTACACCAGCCCCACATCTAGATTCGACAGTGGAGATTTCTGCCGCTGCGATGTTGTCGTGAGACTGGCGCTGCCAGGCGGCTTCTCCAAAAATAGTGGACACAATGGTGAAAGGTGCGACACGCTCGAAAGACATAAACACACACACCCTCTCACCTCCAAGCTGTTTCCTCCTCTCCTTGGCCCCAGGTTCCTGACACCTCCTCCTGATTGGCTGCTGCTGGGTAATGCAGCCAATCAGGATGGAGGAAGCTGCCCAGCCCTCTAGCAGCAGCCCTGCTCTCTCCCTACTTGGGGAAGTCCTGCGGCCCCCCAATACAGTCAGGTCACGATGTCCAGAGAGGTAACACCGGTATACACAGACACACCCAGAGAGGTAACACCGGTATACACAGACACACCCAGAGAGGTAATACCGGTATACACATACACACCCAGAGAGGTAATACCGGTATACCCAGACACACCCAGAGAGGTAACACCAGTATACACATACACACCCAGAGAGGTAATACCGGTATACACATACACACCCAGAGAGGTAATACCGGTATACACAGACACACCCAGAGAGGTAACACCGGTAATACCGGTATACACAGACACACCCAGAGAGGTAATTCCGGTATACACAGACACACCGAGAGAGGTAACACCGGTATACACATACACACCCAGAGAGGTAATACTGGTATACACATGCACACCCAGAGAGGTAATACCGGTATACACATGCACACCCAGAGAGGTAATACCGGTATACACATGCACACCCAGAGAGGTAATACCGGTATACACATACCCGCCCAGAGAGGTAATACCGGTATACACATACACGCCCAGAGAGGTAATACCGTTATACACATACACGCCCAGAGAGGTAATACCGGTATACACATACACGTCCAGAGAGGTAATACCGGTATACACATACACGCCAAGAGAGGTAATACCGGTATACACATACACGCCCAGAGAGGTAATACCGGTATACACATACACACCCAGAGAGGTAATACCGGTATACACATACACACCCAGAGAGGTAATACCAGTATACACATACACGCCCAGAGAGGTAATACCGGTATACACATGCACGCCCAGAGAGGTAATACCGATATATACATACACGCCCATAGAGATAATACCGGTATACACATACACACCTAGAGAGGTAATACCGGTATACACATGCACACCCAGAGAGGTAATACCGGTATATACATACACACCCAGAGAGGTAATACCGGTATACACATACACGTCCAGAGAGGTAATACCGGTATACACATACACACCCAGAGAGGTAATACCGGTATACACATACACGCCATTAGAGGTAATACCAGTATACACATACATGCCCAGAGAGGTAATACCGGTATACACATACACGCCCAGAGAGGTAATACCGATATATACATACACGCCCAGAGAGGTAATACCGGTATACACATACACGCCCAGAGAGGTAATACCGATATACACATACACGCCCAGAGAGGTAATACCGGTATACACATACACGCCCAGAGAGGTAATACCGGTATACACATACACACCCAGAGAGGTAATACCGGTATACACATACACACCCAGAGAGGTAATACCAGTATACACATACATGCCCAGAGAGGTAATACCGGTATACACATGCACGCCCAGAGAGGTAATACCGGTATATACATACACGCCCAGAGAGATAATACCGGTATACACATACACACCTAGAGAGGTAATACCGGTATACACATGCACACCCAGAGAGGCAATACCGGTATACACATGCACACCCAGAGAGGTAATACCGATATACACATACACACCCAGAGAAGTAATACCGGTATACACATACACGCCCAGAGAGGTAATACCGGTATACACATACACGCCAAGAGAGGTAATACCGGTATACACATACACGCCCAGAGAGGTAATACCGGTATACACATACACGCCCAGAGAGGTAATACCGGTATACACATACACGCCCAGAGAGGTAATACCAGAGGTAATACCGGTATACACATACACGCCCAGAGCGGTAATACCGGTATACACATACACGCCCAGAGAGGTAATACCGGTATACACATACACGCCCAGAGAGGTAATACCGGTATACACATACACGCCCAGAGAGGTAATACCGATATACACATACACGCCCAGAGAGGTAATACCGGTATACACACACTCGCCCAGAGAGGTAATACCGGTATACACATACACGCACAGAGAGGTAATACCGGTATACACATACACGCACAGAGAGGTAATACCGGTATACACATACACGCCCAGAGAGGTAATACCGGTATACACATACATGTCCCAGAGAGGTAATACCGGTATACACATGCACACCAAGAAAGGTAATACCGGTATACACATGCACACCCAGAGAGGTAATACCGGTATACACATACACGCCCAGAGAGGTAATACCGGTATACACATACACGCCCAGAGAGGTAATACCGGTATACACATACACGCCCAGAGAGGTAATACCGGTATACACATACACGTCCAGAGAGGTAATACCGGTATACACATACACACCCAGAGAGGTAATACCGGTATACACAAACACGCCCAGAGAGGTAATACCGGTATACACATACATGCCCAGAGAGGTAATACCGGTATACACATACACGCCCAGAGAGGAAATACCGATATACACACACACACCCAGAGAGGTAATACCGGTATACACATACACGCCCAGAGAGGTAATACCGGTATACACATACACGCCCAGAGAGGTAATACCGATATACACATACACGCCCAGAGAGGTAATACCGGTATACACACACTCGCCCAGAGAGGTAATACCGGTATACACATACACATACACGCCCAGAGAGGTAATACCGGTATACACATACATGCACAGAGAGGTAATACCGGTATACACATACACGCACAGAGAGGTAATACCGGTATACACATACACGCCCAGAGAGGTAACACCGGTATACACATACATGTCCCAGAGAGGTAATACCGGTATACACATGCACACCCAGAGAGGTAATACCGGTATACACATGCACACCCAGAGAGGTAATACCGGTATACACATACACGCCCAGAGAGGTAATACCGGTATACACATACACGCCCAGAGAGGTAATACCGGTATACACATACACGCCCAGAGAGGTAATACCGGTATACACATACACGCCCAGAGAGGTAATACCGGTATACACATACACGCCCAGAGAGGTAATACCGCTATACACATACACGTCCAGAGAGGTAATACCGGTATACACATACACACCCAGAGAGGTAATACCGGTATACACGTACATGCCCAGAGAGGTAATACCGGTATACACATACATGCCCAGAGAGGTAATACCGGTAAACACATACACGCACAGAGAGGTAATACCGGTATACACATACACGCCCAGAGAGGTAATACCGGTATACACATACATGTCCCAGAGAGGTAATACCGGTATACACATGCACACCCAGAGAGGTAATACCGGTATACACATGCACACCCAGAGAGGTAATACCGGTATACACATACACGCCCAGAGAGGTAATACCGGTATACACATACACGCCCAGAGAGGTAATACCGGTATACACATACACGCCCAGAGAGGTAATACCGGTATACAAATACACGCCCAGAGAGGTAATACCGGTATACACATACACGCCCAGAGAGGTAATACCGATATACACATACACGCCCAGAGAGGTAATACCGGTATACACACACTCGCCCAGAGAGGTAATACCGGTATACACATACACATACACGCCCAGAGAGGTAATACCGGTATACACATACATGCACAGAGAGGTAATACCGGTATACACATACACGCACAGAGAGGTAATACCGGTATACACATACACGCCCAGAGAGGTAACACCGGTATACACATACATGTCCCAGAGAGGTAATACCGGTATACACATGCACACCCAGAGAGGTAAAACCGGTATACACATGCACACCCAGAGAGGTAATACCGGTATACACATACACGCCCAGAGAGGTAATACCGGTATACACATACACGCCCAGAGAGGTAATACCGGTATACACATACACGCCCAGAGAGGTAATACCGGTATACACATACACGCCCAGCGAGGTAATACCGCTATACACATACACGTCCAGAGAGGTAATACCGGTATACACATACACACCCAGAGAGGTAATACCGGTATACACATACACGCCCAGAGAGGTAATACCGGTATACACATACATGCCCAGAGAGGTAATTCCGGTAAACACATACACGCACAGAGAGGTAATACCGGTATACACATACACGCCCAGAGAGGTAATACCGGTATACACATACATGTCCCAGAGAGGTAATACCGGTATACACATGCACACCCAGAGAGGTAATACCGGTATACACATGCACACCCAGAGAGGTAATACCGGTATACACATACACGCCCAGAGAGGTAATACCGGTATACACATACACGCCCAGAGAGGTAATACCGGTATACACATACACGCCCAGAGAGGTAATACCGGTATACACATACACGCCCAGAGAGGTAATACCGGTATACACATACACGCCCAGAGAGGTAATACCGGTATACAAATACACGCCCAGAGAGGTAATACCGGTATACACATACACGTCCAGAGAGGTAATACCGGTATACACATACACACCCAGAGAGGTAATACCGGTGTACACATACACGCCCAGAGAGGTAATACCGGTATACACATACATGTCCCAGAGAGGTAATACCGGTATACACATGCACACCCAGAGAGGTAATACCGGTATACACATGCACACCCAGAGAGGTAATACCGGTATACACATACACGCCCAGAGAGGTAATACCGGTATACACATACACGCCCAGAGAGGTAATACCGGTATACACATACACGCCCAGAGAGGTAATACCGGTATACACATACACGCCCAGAGAGGTAATACCGGTATACACATACACGCCCAGAGAGGTAATACCGGTATACACATACACGTCCAGAAAGGTAATACCGGTATACACATACACACCCAGAGAGGTAATACCGGTATACACATACACGCCCAGAGAGGTAATACCGGTATACACATACACGCCCAGAGAGGTAATACCGGTATACACATACACGTCCAGAAAGGTAATACCGGTATACACATACACACCCAGAGAGGTAATACCGGTATACACATACACGCCCAGAGAGGTAATACCGGTATACACATACATGCCCAGAGAGGTAATACCGGTATACACATACACACCCAGAGAGGTAATACCGGTATACACATACACGCCCAGAGAGGTAATACCGGTATACACACACACACACACCCAGAGAGGTAATACCGGTATACACATACACGCCCAGAGAGGTAATACCGGTATACACATACACGCCCAGAGAGGTAATACTGGTATACACATACACGTCCAGAGAGGTAATACCGGTATACACATACACACTCAGAGAGGTAATACCGGTATACACATACACGCCCAGAGAGGTAATACCGGTATACACATACACGTCCAGAGAGGTAATACCGGTATACACATACACACCCAGAGAGGTAATACCGGTATACACATACACGCCCAGAGAGGTAATACCGGTATACACATACATGCCCAGAGAGGTAATACCGGTATACACATACACGCCCAGAGGTAATACCGATATACACATACACGCCCAGAGAGGTAATACTGGTATACACATACACGCCCAGAGAGGTAATACCGGTATACACACACACACCCAGAGAGGTAATACCGGTATACACATACACGCCCAGAGAGGTAATACCGGTATACACATACACGCCCAGAGAGGTAATACTGATATACACATACACGCCCAGAGAGGTAATACCGGTATACACACACTCGCCCAGAGAGGTAATACCGGTATACACATACACATACACGCCCAGAGAGGTAATACCGGTATACACATACATGCACAGAGAGGTAATACCGGTATACACATACACGCACAGAGAGGTAATACCGGTATACACATACACGCCCAGAGAGGTAACACCGGTATACACATACATGTCCCAGAGAGGTAATACCGGTATACACATGCACACCCAGAGAGGTAATACCGGTATACACATGCACACCCAGAGAGGTAATACCGGTATACACATACACGCCCAGAGAGGTAATACCGGTATACACATACACGCCCAGAGAGGTAATACCGGTATACACATACACGCCCAGAGAGGTAATACCGGTATACACATACACGCCCAGAGAGGTAATACCGGTATACACATACACGCCCAGAGAGGTAATACCGCTATACACATACACGTCCAGAGAGGTAATACCGGTATACACATACACGCCCAGAGAGGTAATACCGGTATACACATACATGCCCAGAGAGGTAATACCGGTAAACACATACACGCACAGAGAGGTAATACCGGTATACACATACACGCCCAGAGAGGTAATACCGGTATACACATACATGTCCCAGAGAGGTAATACCGGTATACACATGCACACCCAGAGAGGTAATACCGGTATACACATGCACACCCAGAGAGGTAATACCGGTATACACATACACGCCCAGAGAGGTAATACCGGTATACACATACACGCCCAGAGAGGTAATACCGGTATACACATACACGCCCAGAGAGGTAATACCGGTATACACATACACGCCCAGAGAGGTAATACCGGTATACACATACACGCCCAGAGAGGTAATACCGGTATACAAATACACGCCCAGAGAGGTAATACCGGTATACACATACACGTCCAGAGAGGTAATACCGGTATACACATACACACCCAGAGAGGTAATACCGGTATACACATACATGCCCAGAGAGGTAATACCGGTATACACATAAACGCACAGAGAGGTAATACCGGTAAACACATACACGCACAGAGAGGTAATACCGGTATACACATACACGCCCAGAGAGGTAATACCGGTATACACATACATGTCCCAGAGAGGTAATACCGGTATACACATGCACACCCAGAGAGGTAATACCGGTATACACATGCACACCCAGAGAGGTAATACCGGTATACACATACACGCCCAGAGAGGTAATACCGGTATACACATACACGTCCAGAAAGGTAATACCGGTATACACATACACACCCAGAGAGGTAATACCGGTATACACATACACGCCCAGAGAGGTAATACCGGTATACACATACATGCCCAGAGAGGTAATACCGGTATACACATACACACCCAGAGAGGTAATACCGGTATACACATACACGCCCAGAGAGGTAATACCGGTATACACATACACGCCCAGAGAGGTAATACCGATATACACATACACGCCCAGAGAGGTAATACTGGTATACACATACACGCCCAGAGAGGTAATACTGGTATACACACACACACACACCCAGAGAGGTAATACCGGTATACACATACACGCCCAGAGAGGTAATACCGGTATACACATACACACCCAGAGAGGTAATACCGGTATACACATACACGCCCAGAGAGGTAATACCGGTATACACATACATGCCCAGAGAGGTAATACCGGTATACACATACACGCCCAGAGGTAATACCGATATACACATACACGCCCAGAGAGGTAATACCGGTATACACATGCACACCCAGAGAGGTAATACCGGTATACACATGCACACCCAGAGAGGTAATACCGGTATACACATACACGCCCAGAGAGGTAATACCGGTATACACATACACGCCCAGAGAGGTAATACCGGTATACACATACACGCCCAGAGAGGTAATACCGGTATACACATACACGCCCAGAGAGGTAATACCGGTATACACATACACGCCCAGAGAGGTAATACCGGTATACAAATACACGCCCAGAGAGGTAATACCGGTATACACATACACGTCCAGAGAGGTAATACCGGTATACACATACACACCCAGAGAGGTAATACCGGTATACACATACATGCCCAGAGAGGTAATACCGGTATACACATAAACGCACAGAGAGGTAATACCGGTAAACACATACACGCACAGAGAGGTAATACCGGTATACACATACACGCCCAGAGAGGTAATACCGGTATACACATGCACACCCAGAGAGGTAATACCGGTATACACATGCACACCCAGAGAGGTAATACCGGTATACACATGCACACCCAGAGAGGTAATACCGGTATACACATACACGCCCAGAGAGGTAATACCGGTATACACATACACGTCCAGAAAGGTAATACCGGTATACACATACACACCCAGAGAGGTAATACCGGTATACACATACACGCCCAGAGAGGTAATACCGGTATACACATACATGCCCAGAGAGGTAATACCGGTATACACATACACACCCAGAGAGGTAATACCGGTATACACATACACGCCCAGAGAGGTAATACCGGTATACACATACACGCCCAGAGAGGTAATACCGATATACACATACACGCCCAGAGAGGTAATACTGGTATACACATACACGCCCAGAGAGGTAATACTGGTATACACACACACACACACCCAGAGAGGTAATACCGGTATACACATACACGCCCAGAGAGGTAATACCGGTATACACATACACACCCAGAGAGGTAATACCGGTATACACATACACGCCCAGAGAGGTAATACCGGTATACACATACATGCCCAGAGAGGTAATACCGGTATACACATATACGCCCAGAGGTAATACCGATATACACATACACGCCCAGAGAGGTAATACTGGTATACACATACACGCCCAGAGAGGTAATACCGGTATACACACACACACCCAGAGAGGTAATACCGGTATACACATACACGCCCAGAGAGGTAATACCGGTATACACATACACGCCCAGAGAGGTAATACCGATATACACATACACGCCCAGAGAGGTAATACCGGTATACACACACTCGCCCAGAGAGGTAATACCGGTATACACATACACATACACGCCCAGAGAGGTAATACCGGTATACACATACATGCACAGAGAGGTAATACCGGTATACACATACACGCACAGAGAGGTAATACCGGTATACACATACACGCCCAGAGAGGTAACACCGGTATACACATACATGTCCCAGAGAGGTAATACCGGTATACACATGCACACCCAGAGAGGTAATACCGGTATACACATGCACACCCAGAGAGGTAATACCGGTATACACATACACGCCCAGAGAGGTAATACCGGTATACACATACACGCCCAGAGAGGTAATACCGGTATACACATACACGCCCAGAGAGGTAATACCGGTATACACATACACGCCCAGAGAGGTAATACCGGTATACACATACACGCCCAGAGAGGTTATACCGCTATACACATACACGTCCAGAGAGGTAATACCGGTATACACATACACGCACAGAGAGGTAATACCGGTATACACATACACGCCCAGAGAGGTAATACCGGTATACACATACACGTCCAGAGAGGTAATACCGGTATACACATACACACCCAGAGAGGTAATACCGGTATACACATACATGCCCAGAGAGGTAATACCGGTATACACATAAACGCACAGAGAGGTAATACCGGTAAACACATACACGCACAGAGAGGTAATACCGGTATACACATACACGCCCAGAGAGGTAATACCGGTATACACATGCACACCCAGAGAGGTAATACCGGTATACACATGCACACCCAGAGAGGTAATACCGGTATACACATGCACACCCAGAGAGGTAATACCGGTATACACATACACGCCCAGAGAGGTAATACCGGTATACACATACACGTCCAGAAAGGTAATACCGGTATACACATACACACCCAGAGAGGTAATACCGGTATACACATACACGCCCAGAGAGGTAATACCGGTATACACATACATGTCCCAGAGAGGTAATACCGGTATACACATGCACACCCAGAGAGGTAATACCGGTATACACATGCACACCCAGAGAGGTAATACCGGTATACACATACACGCCCAGAGAGGTAATACCGGTATACACATACACGTCCAGAAAGGTAATACCGGTATACACATACACACCCAGAGAGGTAATACCGGTATACACATACACGCCCAGAGAGGTAATACCGGTATACACATACATGCCCAGAGAGGTAATACCGGTATACACATACACACCCAGAGAGGTAATACCGGTATACACATACACGCCCAGAGAGGTAATACCGGTATACACATACACGCCCAGAGAGGTAATACCGATATACACATACACGCCCAGAGAGGTAATACTGGTATACACATACACGCCCAGAGAGGTAATACTGGTATACACACACACACACACCCAGAGAGGTAATACCGGTATACACATACACGCCCAGAGAGGTAATACCGGTATACACATACACACCCAGAGAGGTAATACCGGTATACACATACACGCCCAGAGAGGTAATACCGGTATACACATACATGCCCAGAGAGGTAATACCGGTATACACATACACGCCCAGAGGTAATACCGATATACACATACACGCCCAGAGAGGTAATACCGGTATACACATGCACACCCAGAGAGGTAATACCGGTATACACATGCACACCCAGAGAGGTAATACCGGTATACACATACACGCCCAGAGAGGTAATACCGGTATACACATACACGCCCAGAGAGGTAATACCGGTATACACATACACGCCCAGAGAGGTAATACCGGTATACACATACACGCCCAGAGAGGTAATACCGGTATACACATACACGCCCAGAGAGGTAATACCGGTATACAAATACACGCCCAGAGAGGTAATACCGGTATACACATACACGTCCAGAGAGGTAATACCGGTATACACATACACACCCAGAGAGGTAATACCGGTATACACATACATGCCCAGAGAGGTAATACCGGTATACACATAAACGCACAGAGAGGTAATACCGGTAAACACATACACGCACAGAGAGGTAATACCGGTATACACATACACGCCCAGAGAGGTAATACCGGTATACACATGCACACCCAGAGAGGTAATACCGGTATACACATGCACACCCAGAGAGGTAATACCGGTATACACATGCACACCCAGAGAGGTAATACCGGTATACACATACACGCCCAGAGAGGTAATACCGGTATACACATACACGTCCAGAAAGGTAATACCGGTATACACATACACACCCAGAGAGGTAATACCGGTATACACATACACGCCCAGAGAGGTAATACCGGTATACACATACATGCCCAGAGAGGTAATACCGGTATACACATACACACCCAGAGAGGTAATACCGGTATACACATACACGCCCAGAGAGGTAATACCGGTATACACATACACGCCCAGAGAGGTAATACCGATATACACATACACGCCCAGAGAGGTAATACTGGTATACACATACACGCCCAGAGAGGTAATACTGGTATACACACACACACACACCCAGAGAGGTAATACCGGTATACACATACACGCCCAGAGAGGTAATACCGGTATACACATACACACCCAGAGAGGTAATACCGGTATACACATACACGCCCAGAGAGGTAATACCGGTATACACATACATGCCCAGAGAGGTAATACCGGTATACACATATACGCCCAGAGGTAATACCGATATACACATACACGCCCAGAGAGGTAATACTGGTATACACATACACGCCCAGAGAGGTAATACCGGTATACACACACACACCCAGAGAGGTAATACCGGTATACACATACACGCCCAGAGAGGTAATACCGGTATACACATACACGCCCAGAGAGGTAATACCGATATACACATACACGCCCAGAGAGGTAATACCGGTATACACACACTCGCCCAGAGAGGTAATACCGGTATACACATACACATACACGCCCAGAGAGGTAATACCGGTATACACATACATGCACAGAGAGGTAATACCGGTATACACATACACGCACAGAGAGGTAATACCGGTATACACATACACGCCCAGAGAGGTAACACCGGTATACACATACATGTCCCAGAGAGGTAATACCGGTATACACATGCACACCCAGAGAGGTAATACCGGTATACACATGCACACCCAGAGAGGTAATACCGGTATACACATACACGCCCAGAGAGGTAATACCGGTATACACATACACGCCCAGAGAGGTAATACCGGTATACACATACACGCCCAGAGAGGTAATACCGGTATACACATACACGCCCAGAGAGGTAATACCGGTATACACATACACGCCCAGAGAGGTTATACCGCTATACACATACACGTCCAGAGAGGTAATACCGGTATACACATACACGCACAGAGAGGTAATACCGGTATACACATACACGCACAGAGAGGTAATACCGGTATACACATACACGCACAGAGAGGTAATTCCGGTATACACATACACGCCCAGAGAGGTAATACCGGTATACACATACATGTCCCAGAGAGGTAATACCGGTATACACATGCACACCCAGAGAGGTAATACCGGTATACACATGCACACCCAGAGAGGTAATACCGGTATACACATACACGCCCAGAGAGGTAATACCGGTATACACATACACGCCCAGAGAGGTAATACCGGTATACACATACACGCCCAGAGAGGTAATACCGGTATACACATACACGCCCAGAGAGGTAATACCGGTATACACATACACGCCCAGAGAGGTAATACCGGTATACAAATACACGCCCAGAGAGGTAATACCGGTATACACATACACGTCCAGAGAGGTAATACCGGTATACACATACACACCCAGAGAGGTAATACCGGTATACACATACATGCCCAGAGAGGTAATACCGGTATACACATAAACGCACAGAGAGGTAATACCGGTAAACACATACACGCACAGAGAGGTAATACCGGTATACACATACACGCCCAGAGAGGTAATACCGGTATACACATACATGTCCCAGAGAGGTAATACCGGTATACACATGCACACCCAGAGAGGTAATACCGGTATACACATGCACACCCAGAGAGGTAATACCGGTATACACATACACGCCCAGAGAGGTAATACCGGTATACACATACACGCCCAGAGAGGTAATACCGGTATACACATACACGCCCAGAGAGGTAATACCGGTATACACATACACGCCCAGAGAGGTAATACCGGTATACACATACACGTCCAGAAAGGTAATACCGGTATACACATACACACCCAGAGAGGTAATACCGGTATACACATACACGCCCAGAGAGGTAATACCGGTATACACATACATGCCCAGAGAGGTAATACCGGTATACACATACACACCCAGAGAGGTAATACCGGTATACACATACACGCCCAGAGAGGTAATACCGGTATACACATACACGCCCAGAGAGGTAATACCGATATACACATACACGCCCAGAGAGGTAATACTGGTATACACATACACGCCCAGAGAGGTAATACTGGTATACACACACACACCCAGAGAGGTAATACCGGTATACACATACACGCCCAGAGAGGTAATACCGGTATACACATACACGCCCAGAGAGGTAATACCGGAATACACATACACGCCCAGAGAGGTAATACTGGTATACACATACACGTCCAGAGAGGTAATACCGGTATACACATACACACTCAGAGAGGTAATACCGGTATACACATACACGCCCAGAGAGGTAATACCGGTATACACATACACGTCCAGAGAGGTAATACCGGTATACACATACACACCCAGAAAGGTAATACCGGTATACACATACACGCCCAGAGAGGTAATACCGGTATACACATACATGCCCAGAGAGGTAATACCGGTATACACATACACGCCCAGAGGTAATACCGATATACACATACACGCCCAGAGAGGTAATACTGGTATACACATACACGCCCAGAGAGGTAATACCGGTATACACACACACACCCAGAGAGGTAATACCGGTATACACATACACGCCCAGAGAGGTAATACCGGTATACACATACACGCCCAGAGAGGTAATACCGATATACACATACACGCCCAGAGAGGTAATACCGGTATACACACACTCGCCCAGAGAGGTAATACCGGTATACACATACACGCCCAGAGAGGTAATACCGGTATACACATACACGCACAGAGAGGTAATACCGGTATACACATACACGCACAGAGAGGTAATACCGGTATACACATACACGCCCAGAGAGGTAATACCGGTATACACATACACACCCAGAGAGGTAATACCGGTATACACATACATGCCCAGAGAGGTAATACCGGTATACACATACACGCCCAGAGAGGTAATACCGATATACACATACACGCCCAGAGAGGTAATACCGGTATACACATACACGCCCAGAGAGGTAATACCAGAATACACATACACGCCCAGAGAGGTAATACTGGTATACACATACACGTCCAGAGAGGTAATACCGGTATACACATACACACCCAGAGAGGTAATACCGGTATACACATGCACACCCAGAGAGGTAATACCGGTATACACATGCACACCCAGAGAGGTAATACCGGTATACACATACACGTCCAGAAAGGTAATACCGGTATACACATACACGTCCAGAAAGGTAATACCGGTATACACATACACACCCAGAGAGGTAATACCGGTATACACATACACGCCCAGAGAGGTAATACCGGTATACACATACATGCCCAGAGAGGTAATACCGGTATACACATACACACCCAGAGAGGTAATACCGGGATACACATACACGCCCAGAGAGGTAATACCGGTATACACATACACGCCCAGAGAGGTAATACCGATATACACATACACGCCCAGAGAGGTAATACTGGTATACACATACACGCCCAGAGAGGTAATACTGGTATACACACACACACCCAGAGAGGTAATACCGGTATACACATACACGCCCAGAGAGGTAATACCGGTATACACATACACGCCCAGAGAGGTAATACCGGAATACACATACACGCCCAGAGAGGTAATACTGGTATACACATACACGTCCAGAGAGGTAATACCGGTATACACATACACACTCAGAGAGGTAATACCGGTATACACATACACGCCCAGAGAGGTAATACCGGTATACACATACACGTCCAGAGAGGTAATACCGGTATACACATACACACCCAGAAAGGTAATACCGGTATACACATACACGCCCAGAGAGGTAATACCGGTATACACATACATGCCCAGAGAGGTAATACCGGTATACACATACACGCCCAGAGGTAATACCGATATACACATACACGCCCAGAGAGGTAATACTGGTATACACATACACGCCCAGAGAGGTAATACCGGTATACACACACACACCCAGAGAGGTAATACCGGTATACACATACACGCCCAGAGAGGTAATACCGGTATACACATACACGCCCAGAGAGGTAATACCGATATACACATACACGCCCAGAGAGGTAATACCGGTATACACACACTCGCCCAGAGAGGTAATACCGGTATACACATACACGCCCAGAGAGGTAATACCGGTATACACATACACGCACAGAGAGGTAATACCGGTATACACATACACGCACAGAGAGGTAATACCGGTATACACATACACGCCCAGAGAGGTAATACCGGTATACACATACACACCCAGAGAGGTAATACCGGTATACACATACATGCCCAGAGAGGTAATACCGGTATACACATACACGCCCAGAGAGGTAATACCGATATACACATACACGCCCAGAGAGGTAATACCGGTATACACATACACGCCCAGAGAGGTAATACCAGAATACACATACACGCCCAGAGAGGTAATACTGGTATACACATACACGTCCAGAGAGGTAATACCGGTATACACATACACACCCAGAGAGGTAATACCGGTATACACATACACGCCCAGAGAGGTAATACCGGTATACACACACGCCCATACCGGTATACACACACACACACCCAGAGAGGTAATACCGGTATACACATACACGCCCAGAGAGGTAATACCGGTACACACATACACGCCCAGAGAAGTAATACCGGTATACACATACACGCCCAGAGAGGTAATACCGATATACACATACGGAACGTGTCCAGTATTACCTCTCATTTTTTTTTTACTGGACAGTGTCCAAAAAAAGGACAGACCGGTTCAATACTGGACACCTTGCAACCCTACACGGTGAGACTCCCTTCCTGTAATCACGGCGGGGATCAGAGAAAACAAGCCGTCTGCAGCATCTTGGAAACATGAACTTTTTCTAACGAAGGACCAAAGTGCTGATGAAGGTCACGAATCTGTTAGTTAAACACCTTCGGGGACCTAGGGCCGTGCGTGCGAACGTCAGCGCAGAAACCCAGAGCCTGCATCAGATTAATCCTCAGTGGAGTTTCCAGCTATTGAGAAGATAAGACCTGGGATGGGGCATGAAGTGATGTTCTGCCAGTGTTTATGCAACAACCTTTCCGTGCTCTGGGGCATGAAGTGATGTTCTGCCAGTGTTTATGCAACAACCTTTCCGTGCTCTGGGGCGACATAACTCTGTCTTTGCCAGGGAGCTCTGCAATGCATTGCCTATGCAAAGAGGTGCTTCCCCCATTGGCAGTGAACGGGTTAAATGTATTTTTGCTTTTTACAAATCGTCTTCACTTATCTTTTTAAAATAAAATTCTTTAGGAGATTAATTTTTGGAGGAAATAAATTTTTTTTTATTTTTTTTGCCATTGCTAAAGGAGCAGCTCAGCGAGTAAAGACACGGACTGTAAACAGCGAGACGGAGTCTGAAGCAGGGGGGCCTGGTTCAATTCCCGGTGTCGGCTCCTTGGGGGAGTCACTTTATCTCCCTGTGCCTCAGGCACTAAACACATAGATTGTAAGCTCTGCGGGGCAGGGACGGTATCTGTAACATTCCTATGGGCTGCGTACCGCGCGCTGTGCTGTCATTGTGACGCGCTTTGTGTCCCATTGGGAGAAAAGCGATATATGAAATAAAGTTCTTATTAGAGTAATATTCTAAAATAGACCATGGTTTATGACCCGCCCTCTTGTCACTGCCACTTATTGCTGCTATGTTCCATTCATTTCCTGCACGAGCTCCCATATTGTACATTATTGGTTCATTGCTATTGCACTTATTGCAGACTTGGCTTTTGGTCCAAAAATGATCAAAGCCAAAAAATATATAGATATCGTTAACCCTTTCATGTTGCTGTGCTGGCCCAGCGTGGCAGCTGAAGGTATAAAAACCAGCGATTCTCCACCAGGGTTTGCAATGCGTTTCACGCCCGCCTGGCTGCAGAGGGGTTAACCCCTTCAGTGCGGGTGGTAGGAGTTCATAGGTCTTCCAGAACCGGAAGGGTTAAATCGTTCCATTGTTACCGATGGGCCCTATTAAGTACCCAGCTATAATCAGGCGGCTTCAGCCCTTAATCTGGCATTTCCTTATTTGACTTAGAGAACAAAAACAAAAGAAAAAGATTGACAACCATTTCATGAAGGATTTAAGCACAGCTGCTGCCCCCAGATTGTACCCCCGGGGTCTTTTCTGATGTCATAATCTCAAAACGGGAGGAACTGGTCAAAGTGATTTTCTTTCATTTTTTTTTTGTTCCAACATGTGAACAGATTCCAGGCAAGATTTAAATTACACTGATACTGTGCACTTTAAAAGTGCTACCAAAGAACTGCAAAGCCACTATAAGCAGCCTCACACTGATGAGACCCACAAGGTCGAAATAGCTGTCTGTGAGTAGGGTTACTGGCTCTGCACTTGTGTAACCCAGGCTGTGCTGAAAAGCCGTGTAATACGGGCGGCGTACATTTATAGAGGTCCGTATTAAAATGGATATGAAGTAAAAAGGCGACACAGTGCGCTCATTTGCATGTCATTACCCAGAATCCCTTGCTGCAGTGGAAGTATTGCATGCTAAGTGATAATCGGGAAAGACAGGGGCGGCAGACCTGTCTGCGACGCGTGAATGTGCTCACACGGGGGGATTTTTATTTGCTGGAAACTGTACGGTAGAGATTTGTTTTGTCACTTTTTTTTACCCACCGGAACATATTTAACTTAATTCTGTGTCATTCTTAGTTTACGTCGCGCTGCGCCAGACTGGCCACGTGTCCCTACTTATGAAGAAGACACTCTGATTTTTAGATGAAAAATGTATCCTTTTTTTTCCCGTTTTCCCCCTGAAAATAATAAATTCATCCTTAGGCTAAGGCCCCGGTAACTCAGCTGCAACGCGCGCCCGCGAGATTGGCGGCGCGTGCAGCCGATTACCTGGTCTGCAGGGAGCTGCAGGAAGAGAGACCGGGGGGGGGGGGGGGGGTGTGGCGGGGGAGTGACGGGGGCGCGGCCATGACGTCACCCGGCAGGTTCGCCCTCATTGGCTGAACCGCCGGGGGGCGTGCCGTATCGCTCGACGCGAGTCCTGCTCTCAATTCTATTGAGAGCAGGAGCAACTCTCGCCTCAGCGCTGTGGCCCCCCCTCGCAGCGGGCCCGGCGCCATTGAGGGGAGGGCTCTCATCCATGCAGCGTCCGTCACAGCGGACGCTGTAGTAGGCAGCGGGGGCAAGCCCTTATGCATGTCGGTTTGTCGGCTGCATTTTCACCCCAAACCGCCGTGGCTTTTTACATGTTAACCAGTTTGCGCTGAACCTGTACTTGGCATAACCCAAAAGGAAATATACATCGGCGGAACAAGAAACCAAGATCAGTGCAGCGGTTAGCACAACCGACAAAAAAATGGAAATGTTTCCCCTTATTCAATATAGCGAGACGATATGGAGACAATAGGGAGAGGGAGCGGCTCAGAGAGTAACGACACTGACTGGCACTGAGAGTGAGAAGCAGGGGAGCCTGGTTCAATTCCCGGTGTCGGCTCCTTGTGACCTTGGGCAAGTCACTTTATCTCCCTGTGCCTCAGGCACCAAAAACATAGATTGTAAGCTCCACGGGGCAGGGACCTGCGCCTGCAAAATGTCTCTGTAAAGTGCTGCGTAAAACTAGCAGCGCTATACAAGAACATGCTATTATATGTTATACGCTATAAAGACGCATCAACTTCCTTTTATTTGTGTGAGCCTCAAAAGTCTCTGTGACCAGAAGACAACAGAAGTTCTGCCGCCTGTTGAGCAATGATCAATGTTGTGAGGGAGTCCCTGCCCTACCGATTCCAGACAACATGCAGATTAAAAGAATACGTTAAAAAGTCTTCTCTGCATATAGATATTTATCTAGAAGTAAATATTGGGGGAATGGAAACAACACTCTCACTCTGCCTGGTGCTGGCGATCCCTGTGTGGTAGTCCGTTCTCCCATGACACTGTGTGTAGCCCTGTCTGATTTGGGCTATCAGTCTGCCCTCCTCCTGGCAGTCATCATCCCTGGTAAGGGCAGGTTTGCCAGGAGTAATCATGGGTTTTCCTCACCTCTCTGCAGCCCAGTGAGTCACAGAGAAGGCAGTGTAGCCAGGCCTTGTGTCCAATCAGGGGCAAGGGGCTGGCTCATGCTGGATCTGTACTTAAGGGGCTGTGCTTCCTGAATTTAGTTAGTTGCCTCTACCGTGAGAGTGGCTGGTCTACCCGAGAGCAGTGTGCGGGGCTCTGCACACTGTGTGCCCTCCCTTAGGGGAGCGGTGGGAGACTGTTCCCCTTACGCCATTAGGGAGTAAGGGAAGAGCTAGGACTGCTCCTGTTGCCCGCTGCCTGGGAGTGTAGGTCTGGGGACATCCTGAAGGATGCATGCCCTAGTTCTTCAGAGAGAGTGCTGTGCTGTGTGCATAACCAATAAAGAAATACTGTTTAATATACTTCTGGCCTGAGATTGAAGACTATCAGGAAGAAGGAGAAAGAGACTCTCAAGCAGAGATTTCACCCCATATCCTGGGGGCTGCAAGTGATGGAGGCGATGTCACCATGAGTACGTCAGGTTACACCCCAGAAGCCTGTCCTGTTGCTATCCCCAACCATCATGCGGGAGACTCAGGGCTACTGTTTATCAGCAGGTATGCACCACACTACTTCCAGTAACCAGCGCCGTTTTCCCTATGAGAGACCCTATCTGCGATTGGTGGGGGGGGGGGGGTGGAAGGGAAACAGGGTTACATGTGTTTGATCACATACTGCAAGCATGTCGACGTTCCTCCTTTGGGAGGATAACGAAGCAAAGTTCTTCCTCTGAATTGGGTGAAACTTTTATTAGGGAGAAAAGTACAAAAATGAGACCGTTTGTAGCTATCTACGAGTCTCCCTGATAAATAGGCAGTATCTGCCTCTGTGTGTATGGTATTTTGTTGCCATTCCTCAATCAATCCTGTCTTGAAAGGTAACCAAGAAAAGAGCCTCCCAGCTTGGCAACGAGCAGCCTTTAGATAGAACCATATCTACCACTCTCCCCTTCCTCTTAATTGTAAGATGCTTGGAGCAGGGATCATAGCTAATGGATCATATCTACTGTACTAGTGTATGTTGCAGCTTTGTTGTTCTTGTTCTTCACCCTCATTGTATTGCACTGCAGGTTGGCACTTTATAAATAAATGATAGTCATTTTAAACGTTATTCTGCTTCTCAGATGAAAACACAATGCTTGCAGGTATACCACACCCCTGCAATTGAGCATGTAGGGGGCACATGTGGGAAGACCAGCGGGGTGGCCGAGAAGCTCCGGAGGTCTTCATTGCTTGGTAACGTATCCAAGTTCACCAGCAGTCCAGTTGCGAGAGCTATTCAACTAATAATGTGTATAGTTATGGGGCATAAGTCCCAAAAACAGTGCTCAACTTCAGCAGATAATAAAATCCTTAGATTGTTGGGGAATCAGCCTATGACCATAACTATGTATTGGACCCAGTGCTTTGTGCATAAATCCACAATGATGTAATCACATATAACAAAGAACATAAATAAGGGTTAACGTACCGTTACTTTGTAGGATTACGCCCTACATGACCCTTGTGTTGCTGCACTGTTACCGGTCATCAAGTCTCAACGAGGAGAGACATGCAATACTCACATATGGCTGTTCCCCTTGATGCGTGCATCCACGCTTGGTGTGCAATGTTACAGTAGAAGAGATCCGAAGATTCCAGCGGTGCACAGCTTGTAGAAATGGGAGACCAGCAAGGTGTAGGTTAAAAATAAAGATTTATTGAAAAAACATGTGGTATGGGGGACACACTCTGACGCGTTTCGGACCTGCGTGGTCCTTAATCATAGAGCTCTATGATTAAGGACCACGCAGGTCCGAAACGCGTCAGAGTGTGTCCCCCATACCACATGTTTTTTCAATAAATCTTTATTTTTAACCTACACCTTGCTGGTCTCCCATTTCTACAAGCTGTGCACCGCTGGAATCTTCGGATCTCTTCTACTGTATTCAACTAATAAGTATAATATGGAGAGTACGGTGGGGCATGAAACTCAGAGAAATGCGCTCCGCTGCCCCCTGGCACTTCAGGGGTTATAGTATCTACTACTATAATCACATTACAGTCATCCTATTATTAGTTCACTTTGGTTCAAAGTCGAGAGATGTAGACAGAATCAACAAGTTTCTGTATGTAACGATTGTCACGGGTATTCCTGGAATCCAAAATACATTGTGTTTTTTTTTTCTGGCTTTCCTATTCAAAAATACCCCGGAAAAAAAAAAAGTGACTTAATTACATAAACGTTTTAATCATCCCAGCACAAGCCAGTGCTTGCCACCTGGTATCATACACCGGGAATGTGTGTCATTACTGTCACTCGGATTAATAAAGAAACCGGCTTTTCCTCCTCTTAATTGCGAGGTTTCACGTGTCTGGAACGGTTTACGGATTCCGCCGTGACCCCGTCACGCGCAGGCAATATTCCCCTGTTATGGATGGACTTACTGTCCCAGGATTAAAGCAAACCAAGGACAGTAGCATGTTTAATAGGCTAAAGGCAGCTAGTTGACACCTACACTGCCAGGACATACTCGAAAACGAGAAGTAATTCTCGACGGATCACTTCATGGTAAACCATTTTATAAATAAATAAATAAAATAAATATTCCTTTTTAAAAAGGATAGAACAAAAGTTCAAACATCTGGGCAACGATTGGCGTCAGTAAAAAAAATTAATATGTGCTGCGTACCGAGTGCTATGCTGTAATTGTGATGCGTTTTGAGTCCCATGGGGAGAAAAGCTCTATATGAAATAAAGTTATTTAGGCTTAGGCTGCGCTTATAGTGCCGGTGACAGCAACGCGACGTCGCCTCAAAACAAATGCATTGCCGCCGTCGTTTATAGTCGACGCGACGGAGAGACAGCGCTGCCAAAAATGCTGGTAGTCAGTGGAATTTGATTTTTGGAGAGACGGTCTCCACATGTGACTGGCTATAAGCCAATCAGGGTGCTTCTCCGCCCGTCTGCCTTCCCCCTCGCTGATGTCACCGGCCTTGCAGCCAGCGACGTCTCCAGAATCTGAAACTTTCGCGACGGGTGAAGTCATCGGTCGCGTCCCCAGCACTATAAGCGCAGCCTTAGGCTCTAAATGTATATTTTAGCCCTTTTGGTAGGAGAGCAGGAATTGTTCTTTGGTTTCAATAAATGTAAGGCCGATCCTTTTACCAGCTGCATGCTTCATAAAGGGGAGCGCAGCTAATATGTACAGTATTTGTTTTCCACACTTAAGAAATTTATTATTTTTTTAATCGGCTTTCTGGAAATTGTACCATACAATTCTCAGTTCCACTTATTAAAACAATAAACAGGGACATTTTTGTTGTCACTGTTAAATCCAGCAACTGCAGAGAAACACTGTCAAATCATTTCTGCAAAGCCTCCTGAATATGGAATCTATTGCAAATTTAAAAAATAAAATGCTATTGAATTAATTAATTAACCACTTTGACGGGATTCGAACATCCTTAATTAATCCCAGTATCTGTTCTTTATTAGAATGTAACATAGAATTATAACAGTTAGTAAAAAAGCTTCAAGGAAATGTAGGAAACATTTAAATGTGATTTTTATTTTTAGGACAGAATTATTAGCAAATTGTAATAATAGTTAGAAATTATATATATGAT
Organism: Ascaphus truei; assembly: GCF_040206685.1. NCBI lineage: Eukaryota > Metazoa > Chordata > Amphibia > Anura > Ascaphidae > Ascaphus > Ascaphus truei. The sequence goes on from NC_134484.1 coordinate 464,761,005, forward strand.
ATGATAAATGTAGCTATAGTACTCCCCTGTCACAGAACTGGAGGTTCAAACAGTCACAGGTTTTATTTAAGCATAACTCAGATACACTTTAACAGTTTAAATTAAAATGTATCCTGCCAGAGGGCTCAACCACTCCCCCATCCACCCAGCCATATACAGTACCGCCCAACACTCTGACTTATCCCCAAATTATCCATAATCCAACTGGCAGGGTTTTATTCCATCACCGGGACAAATGTTGCCTCAGCTGTGACAAGACAATTGAATGCAGAAGTTAACCAAACTTTTGACATGAATCTCCTATTAATCAAACTCGCTGTTAACATCATAGTAAACAAACATATGTTCATGCTCTTCCTTCTTCGTTCTTTAGTACACCAAGAACATACCAAACCAGAAAACAAATTCTGAGGAGTCATCAGCTTAAACCAAAGGTCCAAATCCTTGGCGTCCCATATCAAGTGGTTCCTGACCAATATCTTCTGTCTAAACAACTTATCATAGTGCCACCAGGTCATACCACCATATGTCACGTGCTGGAAACCACCATTATCAAATATTTAAGGGTGAGCAACAATAAGACGACTTCTCCCCAATTACACTTGCCATGATGGAGAAACTCTGGGGTTTATTCCAGAATGTCCATGGGAATAGCCTCCTTTTTATAATTTCCCCTGTTTTGCTCGACCTCACCAAAACCTTGCAATAACCTGGGAGCAGAGATAACATTTCCACAAATTCTCATTTCCCAATCCTTTTCTTAACCTCCATGGAAACATGCATTCCCAGTGGACTAGCCACGCAAGTATATGTAACCTTGAAACTGCAGTAGCTATAGAAGGCTTGGTAATGTCCAAACTCACCACCCCAGTGCTATGCGCTGTTCCAGACCTTTCACTCATCTGGCCACCCTGCCAATGAGCCATCTGAACACTTGCCCCCAGAACCTTAATACTGCTAACAGTTCCTCTGTACTTTCGTCCTCCCACTGGTGCTTTTTACCAATTGATGGCCTCATATCCTCCTTTGCTCCACAAAGCTCCTCCGCTTGAGGAAGCTATCCTCAGACAGCCTAGCGAAGTCTCTCCTCTTCCCTCCAAGCCTCACCATTGGACCCAACCCCATCCTCGGTACACGGCTGCCTCTTGGCTCCATCTCCCTCGTTTAGGGGGACACGAATGCCTGCTCCCCAGTTACTCCTTTGCTGAACCTGTGCTGATTAGCATGCTGCTGCCAGCCTCCCGACCCCCGGACAATCCTAACGTAGAGTTATTTGTATAGCTGCCTCTTCCACATGGTCTGTTACCCCTTTCCATCACAATAATGTCCTGTCCCTGTTTGTTGTTTTGTAGTTAGGATGGAAACGTACAGGTCCCTACAGAGGAAGCCTATGTCCTATAGGGGTTATCACAATAATAGCCCACGGATCTAATAGGAGCGGACCTGCTTATGTCTTATGTGGCCAAGTCCCTCTGGGTCCCCCTTTGGTAACTGCACCTCCCGATCCGCTGAGGAGGGGCGCGGGTGCAGTGGGGGCTGAAGTGGCAATTCGGTCACTGGAGCATCTCAGAGCAGGCAGTGGCCATATTGTGACTCCTCGCGCATGCACGGTATGGCCCGCGCATGCACCGTGTCTGCCCATAGCGAGGTAGCTATTACAAGGCTTGCACATGCGCAGTGCAGGATATAGTGGCGACCATGTTGGAGAAAGCTCCACAGGGGAACTACAACCCCCAGCAGCCTCTGGGGCTGCAGGAACATGTGAGGTACAACAGCCAATAGGACTGCAACAATCCCCAGGATCAAACCGGACCACCACCGCAAAGCTAGAGACTCATCATAGTGGGACACGTGGAGGCGGACGCCTTCGCTGACGGCGATGGAGTGGGACCAGACGGTTCTCTTCTGTCGGTGATACCAGGTACTGGAGAACCTGGCAGGTATGCCCATCTACAAGAGCACCAACTCTAACACTTCTTGTGGGCAGCGCTGTCGCACACACATTGGGTGGGTTGAATCCTGTGGACCCCGGGTGGTTAGATGCCCAGGGCACCTCAGTACTTTGGGGCAAACCCCACCAGGGTGTGGACACGGTAGTTGGAAGCACGGTGTGGGGGTATGGCCCTGTGAGGCCTGTGTTATATTATTGTTATTACCTGTTCAGTAAACCTGTTACCCTATTTCCTCGATTCTAAGACGCACCTTTTTTCCGATTTTCACATGTCTAAAATCGGGGTGCATCTTAGAATCGATGTATTTGAAAAAAAAAATGTAAGTGTCTACAGTACTAATTCCCTCTTTTCACTAATACAACAAAATACAGGGGTATACATTTGCCACGCCCAGTAGCACTCTTTTTTGACATAAATATATATTCATGATGTGGTGGGTGTAGGAGTTTGAGCTAGCTGGGAATGTGTGTTACTCTTTTCACGTGCCATGTTTCAGGAGAAGTCCCATGTCAGCAGAGAACAAAGCAGACGGTGGCAGGAGAGGTCCCACGTCTGCAGATGGTTGAAGATGGACAGCGGGTGGGAATGCGGTGGCTGCGGTAGGACAGGTCCCAAGTCTACAGGTGAATGAAGATAAGAAGACAGCGGGCGTGCGGTGGTGGGAGATCGTAACAGCAGGAGAGCTGAGCAGGAGCAGAGCGGCATTGGGGAATGGCTTGGGAGGTGCACACTGTAACACCGGAAGTTGACCGGTGTCTGACTTCCGGTTACAGTGTGCACCTCCCAAGCCGTTCCCCTATGCCACTCTGCTCCTGCTAAGCTCTCCTGCTATTATGATCTCCTTCCGCCGCCGCCGCCACCGCACGCTGTCTTCTTATCTTCATTCACCTGCAGACTTGGGACCTGTGCTCCCGCCGCACTCCTGCTCGCTGTCCATCTGCAGATGTGGGACCTCTCCTGCCGCCACCGCCCGCTTCATCCTCTGCTGACATGGGACCTCTCCTGAAACATGGTAAGTGAAAAAGTAATTTTCCTCGATTGTAAGGGCCAAATCGATGGTGCGTCTTACAATCGAGGAAATACGGTATACCATACCAGTGTGTATTTCTTACATTGTGTCCTGTGACGAGGGTTATCCCACACTGATGGGATCCCTTGCGGGTGGAGGCGCTGTCACCAGATGATCCATGTACACCCCAGGCTCACAGCAACGAAGGTGTAGGCCTCTTATAAGCTGCAGGTAACGCACCACATACACCCAGTAACCGCCACATTTCCAATAGGGTGGGGGAAACAACACTACATTTGGAGGTGCTGCTGAGATCTCAGACCTGGGGTGCCCGAATCAGCAAATAAATTACCAAAACCGAACACGACCACCATGGTTGTGTAATGCGTAGCTCACCAAAAACGAGGCACGACCGCGTGGCTGAGGTAGGAATTGGTATAGAACGCAGAGCACAACCGCGAGGGCGCGTCTAGAGTGTAGGATAGTGTTGCAAGATGGTTCAGGGTTATAGAGGACAGCGTAAACGTGGTACTTACCGGGTATAGGAGTGGAGAGTAGCGGATCGTTGGGGTACGTAGCCGGGGTCAGGGTTGGAGAGAGTAGAGTCGTCGTATTGCCAAAGCCAGGGTCAGTGCAGGAGAGTATCACAAGGTCAAAGTCCAAGGCAGCAAGATAGAGGCAGACAAGACAGGATGCGATGAGATGCAGTGTCACACAACAGGAGTTTATGTTCGCACATAACTCATAACAGAGTGTGCGACTCTGAAGCAGGGATATCCTGAATACCTGACCTGTTGGTGGCCCTTGCGGACTGGCATTGGCCACCCCTGTTTTAGAATGTAGGACATGTTTAACCCTTTTAGTTCCCCAAGATGTAGTGGGGATGTTATGGGGTCTGACACTCCAGGCGGCCCCAGACGTTGTGGCTCCGTCCTGCCCGCAGAGTGCTTTTTCTCTGCCATAAGAAGGAATTAATGGCGCGTTCCCTTTTGTGCCGTTTTCACATGTGTTTTGATGGTATTTTCCGACTATGGATAGTAGTAGGTTTTTCTGAAGCCAGGGTCACGTTTGATGTGTGAATGGCTCCCGAAAGCATTAACTCAGTTCCCTTTTAAATCACTCCAAGCCATGTAATATTTCCTCCACTTTATTGGGAAAAGCAGCAGAATACAGATACTTCTGGATGGTATGTAGTGGTGATTATTAGTTAGAAACCGGTAAAAAGAGATGGCCTCACCATGGGAGATGAACAGAGAAGGGGTACTGTACTCACTGTCTCCAGGGTGGAAAAGGAAGTGAGGGGCAGTGTGGGTAAAGGGAATAGCCTTGGGACAGACTATCTAGGCCATACAGGAGGGGGGGCAGACTAGCCCATTCTGGTGAGTATTACAGGGGCTGCAGTAGCAGCTCACTGCTTTCATGCCCAGAGGCAAGAAATACAACATTGTTGCAAGTTACACAGGCACAGTATGTGTGTGCAAACTCCATGCAGCTGAGAATAAGATCTGACAGGCAGAAGCTGCAAGGAGAGAGGGGGGTGAGTCAGAAATGTAGTTCTTGTTCCATGACACTCCCTGTCTGGTATCTGGAGATACCACTATATAACAGACTATGTGGAACATATGTGCAATGCATAACAAAGATAACATCACATTCTCAAACAATGCAAGAGTCCATGTCGACATAGCGATGTGACACCGGCCGGTATCACTGGTATCAAGGTTCCTTGGTCAAGGTTCTTTGGCAAAGGATGCAGGGTGGATGCACAGCTCCAGGTTTGCTGGTTGCACCACAATGTCTTTGTGTAAAAGTCTCTGGCACTGTTTCCTTTTAGCCTTGTGAGAGAACAGTCTTTTTGTCTCTGTAGTTTTACCCACAAAATGCATCCCCCTGTAGGTATGCCAGTCGTGGTAGCCTGTCGCTCTATCACCTGGCGTTTGGCAGAAGGAGATGGCTTTTGGCTCCTTGTGGAAGCGGAACAACACTCCTGGAAGACTGGTTGTCAAATCTAGTCCAGTAAAGAGGGCGTCGTTCTTTGTGGTCTGGAACGCTGTACACCCTAAGTCATTGGTGCATTTCTCTTGCAAGAGAACATCTCCACGTAATTTGGTGAAACGCTTTTGTGTCTCTTTGTTGACTGCCCTCAGGAGGTTGTTCTCTCCCTGGACATGACGAAGAACAGTCTCTTTTGTCCTTGTAAATCCTTTTGGGAAATGTCTCTGCAACTGTCTCCCCTTACGTGTGTGAACGAACAGTCCTTTTGACACTGTGGCTTCACCTGTAGGGCGCAGTCTTTTGCGGTTATGCCAGCCGTGACAGCTGGCTGCTTTATCGCTGGATACTCTGTGGAGAGGAACGACTGTACGTCCTAGCCGTGCCATTGCTCGCGAGAGGATCATCCGATTGTTTGTCTTTTGGATGACCCCTTTGTCGGTCACCTTTGGGAGGTTACTCTCTTCCTTCAGTGGAGTCAACTCGTCATCCTTGGTTATCTGAACCGCTAAGCATCCTAGGCCATTGTCACAACCCCCCGATGCAAGGATGTTTTTGTTGACCTCAGAGCTATGACCTTGTCTTTTCTTTTCACTTGGGGATGGCTAAGACATGGTTCAGAGAGGGATGTGTGTCCACATCCTGTTACCACCATTCTGCGGGCGTCAACATAGTCTCGTCCGTGCTCTTTGTCCGTGCACGCGTTACCCACTATCACCCATCCTAGGTCAAGTCTTTGGGCGTATGGCGCGTTGTGGGGTCCGTTAAGCTGTTAGCGGACTTTATGTACCCTCATGATGTCCTTACCGAGCAGCAGCAAGATCTTGGCGCCTTGTTCCACTGGCAGGATGTAGTTGACTATTCCTCTGAGGTGCGGGTAATGGCGTGCCATGTCCGGTGTGGGAATCTCGTCCCTGTTCGTGGCCATGTGGCTGCACTCAATGAGTGTGGGGAGAGCTATCTTCACTCTGTTATCCACCGAACGTATGACGTAACCGCTTGCTCTTCTCCCTGTTGACTCAGTTAACCCTGCACAGGTTCTGAGGGTGTAGGGTGAGGCATTGTCCTGTAAGTTGAATAGGTTGAAGAACTCCGTCTTCGCCAATGATCTGTTGCTTTGGTCGTCGAGGATTGCATACATCCGAATAGTCTTCTCAGGTTGTCCCTGGGGGTGCACTGCGACAAGGCATATTTTGGAGCAGGACATTTTGTCACCTTCTTTTCCGCAAACCTCAGTGCGCTGAGATGTGACGGATGTTGGCTCTCCTTCTCCTTCCTCCCCGCCATGCTCCGCTATGGAGGATGGGTTCTTGAGTTGGTGGAGTGTCAGCGCCTCTGGGTGTAACGATGTCATGTGCTTGTCACTTTCGCACACTGTGCATTTGATCTCTTCTTTTCAGTCCCTGGCTAGGTGAGTCGTGGAACCACAGCACCTGAAGCAAACTCTGAATTCTCCAAGTAACCTCTTGCATTCCTCTAGGGACTTCATCCTGAACCCAAAGCACTTGTTGAGTGGGTGTGGCTTCTTGTGTATGGGGCATTCCCTGTTTGGGTCCCTTGGTTCCTTGCCTCCGGCGACCGACTGATCGGGAGTAGTTTGGGTCATGGGAGGCACGTCCGTCCTGTGGGCCGAGATGGGTGTTTGGGTGTTACCATATCTCGTCGCTGGTCTCTCGTTCCTCAGGCTGCTTGCACTGTATGTGGTTTGCGCACCCAAGATGAAACTGGGGACGTTCCTTGTCCTTGCTGCTTCGCGAATGAAGCTCAAGAAAACTGAGAATGGGGGGTAGACGACTTGCTTCTCCCTTTTGTATTTGGAGCCTTGTGAGATCCATCTTTCTTAGAGGTTGAAGGGTAGCTTCTCAAGGATGGGTCTCACTCCACGAGCTGAGTCTAGGACGTTGAGACCTATTAAGGAATGGTCTTTCCTTGCGAACTACAGTTCTTGCAGCAGGTCCCCGAGCTCTTGTAACTTCGAGTAGTCTTTAGTTGTGACATTGGGGAAGCTTTCGACTCTTTTGAAGAGCGAATCCTCGACTGCTTCGGTGCTGCCTTAGGACTCTTCTAGCCTTTCCCACACTAGGTCAAGACCTACTTGGGGTTGGTGCGCGTTTGCCGCCCGCAGTCTATTCGCGTGCTCTCTGGATTCGTTCCCCAGGAACTTGAATAGCAGGTTGAGCTCTTCCCTCGCTGAGAAGTCCAAGCTGTTGATTGCGTCTTTGAACGTGAACTTCAACGTCCGGTAGTTCTCAGGGCGGTCGTCGAAGCTGGTGAGTCCTGCTTGCACCAGGTCACGCCGGATCATGTACTTGACTATGTCTGTCAGGCCTGAGGCCTCGGCATGTTTGTCCCGTTCTGAGGTAGTTGCTGGGAGGGTTCGTGCGGTCGCCTCTTCCTTGGCGTGGACGCGTGATAACTGCTGGTTGGTGTGAGGGGCTGTGTTCTCCTGTGTGGGTGTTCCTGGATGGCGAGCCTGTTGTAGTACATCCGTGTGCGCGCTGGCGTGTGGATCACTGTTGTGGCCGTGGCTATCCCAGGCAGCATGTACCATTGAGGGAGCAGCGTCTTCTCCTCGTGGACCTAGCAAGTCTTTGGTGTCTGTGGTGTCACTCTCTCCGTATTGAGATGGTGCGCTGGTGTTTACGCTGAAGAGGCTCCTTATGTAGTCTTCAGTGCGTTGGGCTGGATCCTCTGAGGCTATCCGTCTGTACGGTAGCTCCCCGCCGTCCTGTTGCGTGGCTGCTTCTAGGACTTCAGCTTGGGCTATGGCGGCAGCGGCTTCCTTCTTTTGATTAAGTGCCTCTAGTTCCGCATCGAATTCGGCTTTCCTATGCGCAGTAGCGGCGGCAGTAGCGGCGGCAGCAGTGGCGGTAGCGGCGGCTGTCTTTTCCGCCTCTTCTATGCGCGCTCTTCCTGCTCTTATGGCTGCTTCTCTGCGACTATATTCGGCCCTGGCACGTGCGGCCTCTGCAGTGGCTTGCGCCTTGATAGCGTTTGCGCTTGCGCTGGACACGTTGGATTGTGCTGATTTTGCAGACCTTGATGAGTGCCTTGATGTGCTGGAGCGCTGCGACGCGGTCTCCAGGAGGAGCTCTTTTCTCACGCTTTGCGCGTCTGTGATAGCGGTCCGCACGCGGCTGTCACGTGTAAGGTCAATGTCATTTTGTAAGTCTATTTCTTGCAGGCTTTCGCTGGTGTTGGCCCTGGTCAGGTAAGTAATGTATGCTTCTGACAGTTCTTGATAACGCGAGTAATCGGTCCTTAGTTGCGTTATTGCCTGCTCGAGCTGTTGCGCATAGTTGCCAATGCTAGTAACATTGCGTATTCCCAGTGTGGTTGTGCTCCAGGCCAACTCTAATTTAGCGCGGTGCGCTTCAATGTCAGTCTCATATTTTTCGCGGGCCTTTTGTGTCAGTGTGACTATCCGTTTGGGCCTTGCTCCTGCCTGCGCCTGTTGCGGTTGCGCGGTGTTCTCTGTGTCTGAGTGATCGCTTTCCTGCGTGATGTCTGGTGAGGCTCTGAGTTCTGCCATGCTGTAGGTGTGTGTAGGCCTTTTGCCAGTGCGTGTGGCGTGCGGTCTTTTACCTTGTCAGTGATGGGCGACTGTCTCAGATGATGCCGAGCGGTGTCTTGCAGCGTTCAGCGTTGGGGTAGCTGTACTCACAGGTGTCCGGTGGCTCTGACCCGTGTCCTGGCGGGTGTCCGGTAGCGTGGCCCTTGATGGCGCTGGCCGTGGGGACGTGCGCAGGAGTAGGTGAGATGGTGGATCCTCACTATGGGGCTGTGCAGGGGGGGAACTCAGACAGAGAAAGGTAATAAGGTTTTGTGTAGGGAGCACTGTTTGTCTGCAACCACAGGATGCGGCAATGCAGAGCACAGCGGAACAACAGGACTCCACAGGACAGCAGCGGTGAAATAAAAAGATTCTTTATTGACACGTCATGGTGCAGACAGGTATGGGTGCAAAGTCTCCTCCTTTTATGCGTTTCACGCCTGTGCGGCGCTTGACGAAGCGCCGCACAGGCGTGAAACGCGTAAGAGGAGGAGACTTTGCACCCATACCTGTCTGCACCATGAGGTGTCAATAAAGAATCTTTTTATTTCACCGCTGCTGTCCTGTGGAGTCCTGTTGTTCCGCTGTGCTCTGCGTTGCCGCATCCTGTGGTTACCAGATGATCTACTCAACCCAGCAGAAGCACGCACATTCAGAGGAAAACGGGCATGGTTCACGTGAGTTTTTGCATTATAGCAATCACTGGGAGGTACACTACAGGTGTCCTTAGGCGGTCATAGACTTTGTCCTCATTGGGAGTGATGTGGTGGGGCTTATATATACCTCTGCTTACAGCACTCACCAGGACTATATACATGTCTTCAATGTATGCCCACCTGCATACCATAGCACTCACTTGTGTAAAATACCTACCGTTTATTATTCTTCTTCAATCAAGATTATTTATACCTTCATCCTTGGTCATTAGAAGCACTATTATAGAACATTGTTCTTCTACCCTGTTTGTCTGCAAAGCTGCTGCCTCGTGTGCAAGGTTGTATGCTGGCTGTGTCCAGTGTAAATCCGCTTGCTTATCTGTAAGGTTGCAGGCTGTGTGCAGTTTGTTGTATAAAGCTTGCTGCCCTGTCTGGCAGAGTGAAGCTGCTGCTTGTCCAGAGACTATTCTGTATTCTTATTAGCAAAGTAAGGCTGCTCACTTGTCTTTGCATAAAGCTGTAGTTGTTTGCTGTGTAGAGGCTGGTGGCTCTGTGTAGCAACGTGGAGCAGTATGCTTGGACAGTGGTGGTGAGAGACTGCTGTTTATTTGCTGTGTAAGCTGCTTGCTTGTTTCTTTAGCATAAAGGCTGTGGGTAGCAGCTCCTCTGTGTGTGTTCCCAAGGCACACGGTCCTCTTTTTACTTTTCTGAAGCCAGGGTCACGTTTGATGTGTGAATGGCTCCCGATAGCATTAACTCAGTTCCCTTTTAAATCACTCCAAGCCCTGTAATATTTCCTCCACTTTATTGGGAAAAGCAGCAGAACACAGATACTTGTGGATGGTATGTAGTGGTGATTATTTGTTAAAAACCGGTAAAAAGAGATGGCCTCACCATGGGAGATGAACAGAGAAGGGATACTGTACTCACTGTCTCCAGGGTGGAAAAGGAAGTGAGGGGCAGTGTGGGTAAAGGGAATAGCCTTGGGACAGACTATCTAGGCCATATAGGGGGGGGGGCAGACTAGCCCATTCTGGTGAGTATTACAGGGGCTGCAGTAGCAGCTCACTGCTTTCATGCCCAGAGGCAAGAAATACAACATTGTTGCAAGTTACACAGGCACAGTATGTGTGTGCAAACTCCATGCAGCTGAGAATAAGATCTGACAGGCAGAAGCTGCAAAGGAGAGAGGAGGGGTGAGTCAGAAAGGTAGTTCTTTTTCCATGTCATAGGTTGTCATTTTGTACATTGTATCTTGACTCGGGCGTCTGCACCAAAACGATGAAAATAAATGTATTACTTTAATAGGTGAGGAGTCGCCTAGCATTTCCTTGTACAGTAGATATTATGGTGGTGTTAGGAGGAGGTCGGGAATGCCGAGCAGGCATCCGCACACAGGGCTGCGTCCAGGGTGGCGCTGAGCTGGTGCGGGCCACGATGAGACACATTAAGACAATGTGTGTGGCCTGCGTGAGCTCCCTCCTGCGCGTGCCCGTGAGCTGCAGTCGGAGCTCAGTTTCAAGAGTTTCAAAATTTTGAATCTGCAGCTCCGACTTCAGATCACATGACCTACTTTACCCAATCAGAGGACAACAAGGCAAAACCAATGCAATACAAGCATTGGGAGCTTGTATTGTATTGCATTGCTTGGGGGGGGATACGAAATGGGGGGGGGCACACGAAACGGGGGGACACACGAAACGGGGGGGGGGGACGACACGAAATGGGGGGACACGAAATGGGGGGACACACGAAACGGTGGGGGGGACACAAAACAGTGGGGGGGACACAAAACGGTGGGGGGGACACAAAACGGTGGGGGGGACACAAAACGGTGGGGGGGGACACAAAACGGTGGGGGGGGACACAAAACGGTGGGGGGGATACAAAACTGAAAACGGAGAGATGTGAACGTGGGGAGGGTAAAACGAAGTGGTGGTGTGAGGGGGAGAGAGAGGAGGGAAGGGGGGGAGAGAGGGGAGGGATGGGGGGAGAGAGGGGAGGGACGGGGGGGAGAGAGGGGAGGGACGGGGGGGAGAGAGGGGAGGGACGGGGGGGGAGAGAGGGGAGGGACGGGGGGGAGAGAGGGGAGGGACGGGGGGAGAGAGAGGGGAGGGACGGGGGGAGAGAGAGGAGAGGGACGGGGGGGGAGAGAGAGGGGGGACGGGGGGGGGAGAGAGAGGGGAGGGACGGGGGGGAGAGAGAGGGTTGGGATGGGGGGGAGAGAGAGGGGAGGGACGGGGGGGAGAGAGAGGGGAGGGACGGGGGGAGAGAGAGGGGAGGGACGGGGGGAGAGAGAGAGGAGGGACGGGGGGAGAGAGAGGGGAGGGACGGGGGGAGAGAGAGAGAGGAGGGACGGGGGGAGAGAGAGGGGAGGGACGGGGGGAGAGAGAGGGGAGGGACGGGGGGAGAGAGAGGGGAGGGATGGGGGAGAGAGAGGGGAGGGACGGAGGGAGAGAGAGGGGAGGGTCGGGGGGACAGAGAGGGGAGGGTCGGGGGGAGAGAGTGGGGAGGGTCGGGGGAGAGAGAGGGGTGGGACGGGGGGAGAGAGAGGGGAGGGTCGGGGGAGAGAGGGGAGGGTCTGGGAGGGAGAGAGCGCGGGGGGAGGGAGATAGAGTGCAGGGGGGGACAGGAGAGAGAGAGTGCAGGGGGGGCGGGAGAGAGAGAGAGAGCACAGGGGGGGTGGGAGAGTAGGGGAGAGAGAGAGGGAGGGGGGAGAGAGAGAGGGAGGGGGGAGAGAGAGAGGCAGGGGGGAGAGAGAGAGGGGATATATGTATATATCTATCTCTATATATCTATATATAGAGATAGATATATATATATAGATATATATATATATATAAACAAAAAACAAAACAAAAGCGCAAGCTCCATAGCACGTAACTGAGTAAAAAATAAGGTACATTTATTTAAAAAATCAGCAACCCATAAGAATGTGCACTTACATGATTTTAAACAGAACCATTCGTGGGAGAGAAATCTCTATTGTGGTCATCTGCGGTGGTAGGGTGAGTCCCAGGTTTGCAGAGTGGATGTAAACAGCCCAGGTTCACCATGAACTCCTATCCCGAATTGGCAGCAAGATAAAAAGGCATCCAATGCCTGCACGTCCTTTGCTCCCTCTCATACAATGGTTGCTAGCACTTAAAATTACCGCCAGCTGTAGCGCAGGGAAGCCAGGGACTCCAAACTTGACACCCTCTACAATTCAATTTGTCGTTTTGTTCTCCAATGCAACTACAACACACATCACTGCGAAATGCTCAAAGAACTAGATTGGTCATCACTAGAGTCTAGGCGCAAAGTTCACCTTTCCTGTCTCACCCTCAAATACTTTCTGGGCAAGCTACCCAGCTACCTGAACAAGCTCCTCACCCCTACCACATGCAGTACCTATCACCTGAGATCAGACTCCAAAAGACTATTCATGGTCCCAAGACTCAACAAAGTATCCGGACGTTCCTCCTTCTCCTTCCGTGCACCCCAAAACTGGAACAACATACCAGAGACTCTCATATCCACCACCAGCTTAAGTTCTTTCAAATCTAAGGCTGTCTCACACTTTAATCTGGTCTGTAACTGTTTCATACGCTCATAATATATATTTTTCTTTAACTGTGCATGCAATGTCTTGTATATAAATGTATACCTTGTTCATTTATGTAACTGTATTTGTAACCATGTATTATTTGTTTTACTCTGTGCCCAGGACATACTTGAAAACGAGAGGTAACTCTCAATGTATTACTTCCTGGTAAAATATTTTATAAATAAATAAATAAATAAATAAATACACCAACACGAACGCGATGACGTCACAGCTCTACGCGTTTCGTCACACTGCGGTGACTCGTCAGGAGTTATGTGATTGGTCAAGGACAGCCAATTAAATAGGCTGGATCAAGTAAACCTATTTTCACATTGGTACTAAGTTTGACCACAAATCGTATAACTCTAAAATTACTATAAATATCAACATTACAATGAATAACAACAAAAAAAATCAATAATTATGTTGTTCACATCATACAATGAAAATAACTAAAACTAAACAATTTAATTATGTATAAACTCAACTAACACAACGTGTTAGAGAAAGCTGTCCCACTATTACCAATCTAAGTTTCATCAAATATGGAAGAAAATATATATATATATATATACCAATTAAAATTAAAGCCTAAACCTATAATTTTGGTATCAAAAAATATTAATAAATCAATATATTAATTAGAATATAATAATATAAATATATAAACAACCAAATACCACTACACCATATAAAAATGAATTATAGAAAAATCTAAATAAAATTGAAAAAATATATTAAAATCAACCTATTTACAGGTTTGTGTGATGAGAACAACATTCACAAAACAATCTTCACATTTTATGTACTAACAAAAATGATTAAATTGATAATTCACATAGTGCATTAATTAAAATTACATCTAATAACAACAATTGTTACATTAAAAAATAACTAAAAGTATAAAAAGATAAAGGAAAAAACTGGATTAACTATTAAATAACACCTACTCTAAGGAAATATCATATAATATAGTATAGAGGAATCCCCTCCAAAAACACAGAACCCCTACCACCGCAGATGACCACAATAGAGATTTCTCTCCCACGAATGGTTCTGTTTAAAATCCTGTAAGGGCACATTCTTATGGGTAGCTGATTTTTTAAATAAATGTACCTTATTTTTTACTCAGTTACGTGCTATGGAGCTTGTGCTTTTGTTTGTTTTTTGTTCATATATATATATGGATATATATATGTTACTGCAATAGATTCCACCCCCCGTCCCACTGACACGCCCCCCGCGTCCCACTGACACGCCCCCCCACGCTCGCAAATTTCCTATAGCAGGACAAGATTGGTCTCCTGCTTACATGCAGGTGACGTAACTGCTCATGAGCGCCAGCCCGCTCGCTCCGCTCTTCACTCTGGACGAGGCCCAAGAGTCGCACACTGTGCTCACTTGTATGTCATTACCCAGAATCCCTTGCTGCAGTGGAAGCATTGTATGCTACGTGATAATGGTGTGAGGGCAAGGTTGCAGACCTGTCTCAGACATGTGAATGTGCTCACACGTGGTATTTTTATTTACTGTTGTGACAGATATGAGGGAACAGTAGTGAAAAGAGGATATTACGGCCCTAAATTAGTGCAGGGTTTCTGCTCCACTCCACGGTTTGGAGATTTACCAAGGGCAATCCAGACCGGGACTTCTAGCTCTCCCAGCTTTCACAGGACTGGAGCAGCTGATTGAGCAGGGAGATGATTAAAAGGTTGCTCTAAACAAGGCCTGCACAACTGCAGGCCTGTTTTACTCTCAAGAGGAGGGTGTGCTGAAAAGCTGTGTTATGCTGAGAAAAAGACTTTTGTTTTGTTTGTTTGATTTACTCCTGTTATCTGCTGTAGCATTTGTATGGCAAAATAAACAGGCCAAGCTTTTCACCTCTGTGTCAGAAGACTGTCTCATCTACCTGGAAGGCTGTGTGAAAGTGCTGATCCTTGGCCAAAAGGTACAGAGCAAGAAGGTACTTTGCCACACTGTACAGGCATACCCTGCATTAGAGTACGTAATGGGTCCAACGCATGTATGTAAAGCGAAAATGTACTTAAAGTGAAGCACTACCGTTTCCCCACTTATCGATGCATGTACTGTACTGCAATCGCCATATGCATGTGAGGGGGAACCTATGTGTTACCAAGTGTATGGTGCTTTATACCTGTCAGGCTCACAGGAGGCCTGAGCCTCCGCTAGTGAGAGCCTGGGGTGAATCCTCTGGAACGATCTTCCTTACAGCGCCTCCACCTGTGTAGGATTCTAGGAGTGTAGAATGTACCCCACACAGGACCCACATATAGTAACCACATACACAGTAGTATAAGTATAACAGTTTACTATATGCAGCAACAACATAACACAATACACATCAGCAATAACAACAGTGGCAGTGTCCGTCTATGACACTATTCCCACACCATGTACCAAAGTCCCAAATATCATTCACTCCCACTTAGAAGTGTAAACCTCATGCCCACCACCGTGTACCCCCACACCGTGTCCATAGTATAACCCTTGTCCCGTGGTCAGTGCTGCCACTATGTGTGAGTACTCGGTAGTTGGTGCAATTAATTTACAATACCTGCCCAGTACAGCTGCACCTGGGCGTTCAAAGGATCTTCGAAAAGTATCCGACGACCTCCTGGGCAACGTCCAGTTCCCCCAGAGTGGTGCTCAGTCAGGGCTGTCCACTGAAGGATGATCCCACTCTTGCAGCGGAGTAGACCTGATCCCAAGCCTCGGAATGGGAAGTGCAGCGTCCGCTGTGTCCCTAACTGTACTACTGATACTAAAGGGGTAGGGTCCCTAACCTAGGGCCTGTCCCTGCAATGACACAATCTCCTTAGTGGCTCAGGGCTAACTCGGGTCTAGGGGGCTGCTGGCCTAGTGCAGTGCAGTCTCTCTCACACTCTCTCACGCTCTCTCTCTCTCACACTCTCTCACACTCTCTCACACTCTCTCACACTCTCTCTCACTCTCTCTCTCTCACACTCTCTCTCTCACACTCTCTCTCTCTCACACTCTCTCTCTCTCACACTCTCTCTCTCTCACACTCTCTCGCTCTCACACTCTCTCGCTCTCACACTCTCTCGCTCTCACACTCTCTCTCTCTCACACTCTCTCTCTCTCACACTCTCTCTCTCTCACACTCTCTCTCTCTCACACTCTCTCTCTCACACTCTCTCTCTCACACTCTCTCTCTCACACTCTCTCTCACACTCTCTCTCTCACACTCTCTCTCTCACACTCTCTCTCTCACACTCTCTCTCTCACACTCTCTCTCTCACACTCTCTCTCTCACACTCTCTCTCTCTCACACTCTCTCTCTCTCACACTCTCTCTCTCTCACACTCTCTCTCTCTCACACTCTCTCTCTCACACTCTCTCTCTCTCTCACACTCTCTCTCTCTCTCACACTCTCTCTCACACTCTCTCTCTCTCACACTCTCTCTCTCTCACTCTCTCTCTCTCACACTCTCTCTCACACTCTCTCTCTCACACTCTCTCTCACACTCTCTCTCTCACACTCCCTTTCTCTCTCTCACACTCTCTCTCTCTCTCACACTCTCTCTCACACTCTCTCTCACACTCTCTCTCACACTCTCTCTCTCTCTCTCTCTCTCTCTCACACACACTCTCTCTCTTTCACTCTCTCACACTCTCTCTCTCACACTCTCTCTCTCAGACACACACACAGACACTCAGACACACACACACACACACGGGAAATCGGAACGGGGGAGGAAATCGGAGCAGGAGGGCAAGGGGGAAGCAAGGTAGGCATGGAGCAGTAGTCACCTGACTTGCTCCATGTAGCAGGAAGTGGCGGGCCTCACTATGCAAGCTCGGATAGAGCTTGCTCCAGGCCCCAAAAAAATTCTGGCAGCGTGCCAACACGCGCCAGCCAATCGGGAGAGGGGGGAGGTTTGTTTTTTTTTCCTTTGCAGAAAGCGCGTGCAGCGCGAGTTAAATATTGGCGAGCTGGGCCGCAAATATGTTCGTTGTGGGCCGCGAGTTTGACATGCTTGCTGTACACTGTAAGGTGGAGGGTTTTTGACACTTTTTTTTTACCCACCATAAAGTTTTTAACGTTGAGTTTAGAAATAAGAAACTGTTATGTGGTTACGGAATTGCGGACTTTGTCGCAGAGCTGTCTGGATTGGCTTTTGCTTTGTAATATGAGCTCACACTACAGCAAACACTCCAGTAAATGTTGTGAAGTGTAAAAGTACCGGGGTCCATATTTACCAAGGGTTTCTATGCCATAAGACACCATTCTGGTCCGAATGGTTTCTTCCAGTGCCAAAAGGAGTCTTATGGAAAATCCCCCCTTAGTAAACATGGGCCCTAACCGCAAGCTTTATTATCACTAGTATGAATATGATTGGCATTGTTAGTATAATGGTTATTTTTAGCTCCTAGGGAACTTTCCTGAAATATAACTTTGTTGCGTGCCAGTTTTCTATTCCACCATGGCAGCCATGACAGTATCACCCTGCAAAGCCAATGGAAAGCTGCCAGATCATTGGGAATGGGACCATGGCGTCACCTCTCTCTATTAGATTTGTAGGGGTTTCTAAATGCTCAAACCCATGTGGTTCCACATGTGAAAACAAACATGAAATCAGAATCAACATCGTACTCGCCCCTTCCCATTACCCATTTACAGGGGCCCCGAACATGCACAACAGAAAGCCTGCTCTGCATTCCCGACCTCCTCCTAACACCACCATAATATCTACAAGGAAATGCTAGGCGACTCCTCACCTATTAAAGTAATACATTTATTTTCATCGTTTCGAGCCAGACGCTCCCGAGCCAAGATACAATGTACAAAATGACAACCTACTACTATCCATAGTAAGAAAATACCATCAAAACACGGCACAAAAGGGAACGCGCCATGAATTCCCGCTTATGGCAGAGAAAAAGCACTCTGCGGGCAGGACGGGGCCACGACGTCTTGGGGCCGCCTGGAGTGTAAGACGCCATAACATCGCCACTACGTCTTGGGTGAACTCAAAGGGTTAAACATGTCCTACATGCTAAAAGAGGGGTGGCCAACGCCAGTCCGCAAGGGCCACCAACAGGTCAGGTATTCAGGATATCCCTGCTTCAGAGCCACTGATTGAGCCACCTGAGCTGAAGCAGGGATATCCTGAAATCCTGGCCTATTGGTGGCCTTTGAGGATTGGAGTGGCCCCCTCCCTCCCCGGGTCCAAAACATAGGTCACAAGTGGTAGAGGTGATACTACGTGGCTAAAGGGATTTGCCTTGGTGGCAACCCTAGTGCAGTATATCTTCCTGGGTGAAAGTAGCTATAAGGGAAATAACATACAGTACACGTCATACATTTGATTATATCTCATTTTGAGAACTCGGTGCTTTAAAGTAACATTTCTTGTCTCAGGGGCCAGACTCAAGCAACCAGCTCCATATGTTTTGACAGGACCTGCCTGCATTTTATGTGTATTTATACTATTGATTATTTTTCCTTTATCGTTGTGTTTGGTTTAACTCCAGCAGTATGTAAAGATTTATGGCTGTGGGGCGCAGAAGACAGGATCCAGTTAATGGTCTCTAACCTCACCATTGCCAAAGGAGTTTTACAGGAATGCTGTACATTTGGCGATTTCAGGGTCTATGTATCAAGCTGCTGAATATAAAACACTGTGACATACATGTATTTATGTATATCTTTATTTATATAGCACCCACAGGGTACTCAGCACTTTATAAAGAGACAATATAGTTCAGGGAATAATAATGCAATAAGTTCAATAAAGTCAGACAATAGGAAAGGAAATCCATGCCCCGGAGAGCTTACAGTCCAAGTGGAATTTTGGGAGACTTACAGAGACAGCAGGTGAGGGAATAAGTGCAGTAGAAGGCAGAGCCTGGCCTTGATAGTCGGTAGGTGCAGTGGATGGCAGTGGCTGGCCTTGATAGTCGGTAGGTGCAGTAGATGGCAGTGGCTGGCCTTGATAGTCAGTAGGTGCAGTGCTTGGCCACACTGGTTGGTAGGAGCAACTGTGGGTGTTGGACAGTAGCCATGAGTCCAGGCTATTGAAATGCTTCATTTAAGAGGTGAGTTTTAAGATTTGACCTAAAGGTGGGGAGAGAAGGTGCTTGGCGTATACGGAGTGTGAGGTAGTTCCACATGCCTTAGCAAACTTGACACCTCTACAATTCAATTTGTCGTTTTGTTCTCCAATGCAACTACAACACACATCACTGCGAAATGCTCAAAGAACTAGACTGGTCATCACTCGAGTCTAGGCGCAAAGTTCACCTTTCCTGTCTTACCTTCAAATACTTTCTGGGCAAGCTACCCGTCAATCTGAACAAACTCCTCACCCCTACCACATGCAGCACTTATCATCTGAGATCAGACTCCAAAAGACTGTTCATGGTCCCAAGGCTCAACAAAGTATCCGGCCGCTCCTCCTTCTCTTACTGTGCACCCCAAAACTGGAACAACATACCTGAGACTCTCAGATCCACCACCAGTTTAAGCTCTTTCAAATCAAAGGCTATCTCACATTTTAATCTGGTCTGTAACTGTTACATAAGCCTATAATATACATCTTCTTTAACTGTGTGTAGCCAGGTCTCCCCAGCGCTACCGCACCCCCCTCACCTGACTGCCGATAGCGGGGGCCGCCGCGTCCAATGGCGGCTCCGTTCGGCAGTGTCAGGGGAGAGGGCGGTCAGGTCCCGGCTCGGGGGTTGCCGGGGACGCGTGCGGCCGGTTGCCAAGGCCGCACGCGCATCTCAGGGCTCCCGGCGCTCCCGGAGCCGGGCGGATAGGGCGCCGCCATTACGGAGAGACTCGCGCATGCGCAGTGATCGCGCGAGGGCAGGAGAGGTCCAGTTAGCTCGCGCATGCGCAGGGAGAACCCTAGCGCCAGGGAGCAGTTGCGTGAGGGCAGGGAAGGCGCAGGAGAGTCGCGCGAGAGTAAGGGAAGTTAGTGAGAGGTTGCGGCGGCCATTACAGGTTTGTGTAGGCAGAGGGAAGGCACGCACGCGGCCTCAATGTTATTGTAAGTGCCCTGGGACTACAATTCCCATGAGGCATAGCGAGGCAGGCACCAGGTGCTTGATAGGAGCCAATAGGGCTGTAGGACTGCCCTGGAGGAAAGAGATACATTTCCCGGGCTTTTGTATGAGTCATGTCAGTTGGAGCAGAGGAGCTGAAGGGGAAGGAAGGATGCGGGGAGTGAGTGCAGCTCCTGCATCCTGATAGGTACCCTCACCCTCCAGGTAGGCCCCAACTCCCCACCAGGTTAGTGGGTAACTGATAAGGGACGGCCCTAGATAGGGAGGTCGCCCTTAGTGTGCGTAAGGTGCAGGTTTGGCAGTGCCACAGCGGAGAGGGCTGTGGGCACTGGCAAATAGGCACCGTGTGCTAGTAGTGGATTGCTACGGGATCCAGGTGGCTGTGTGTGATTGCAGCTGTCTGTGTGTGTGTCGCTGCATGTGCTGGGCGCAGTGCGTGCAGTGTGTGTGAAGTGTGTGTGGATCCCTGCAGGCTGACAGTGTGAGCTGAGTGTTAGCGTGCAGCAAGTTTGCTGTGCGCATCTAGTAGGTTGCAACGCGTAGCTGCCCCATTAGTTATATGTCAGTGAGAGGCCCCTCATAGGAATAAGGGGGGTTGCTTTCTAGTTAGTAAGTGTGTGTTATATCACCAGTGCCAGTTGCACGTGGTGAGCTGCCAGAGTCTGGGATCAGACAGAAGTTACAGAGAGAGTTCTTCTGCGTGCAGGGACTAGGGTAGAGGTACACCCCAGGGCCCAGTTAGTCCCCTATGACACCAGAGGAAGCTGTATGGTATAGGGTTGGCCTTAGGACAGGGAATCCTTCACCATAGTTAGAGCTGCAAGAGGGTTGCTGTCTGACAGCGTGTTCAGAGACTGTGTTAAAGAAGCACTCCGGCTGGAGATTCCTTTCCTGTGGATGCAGAGTGTGCACCCACTCCTGCAGAGAGCAGTGCAGCACGTCGTGGGATCACTGTGCGGTGTTACAGAGCTCCAAGGATTTTCCTGACCAGGACTGGTCAGGGAGGTAGTATATATTAAGTGCACCACCGGGCCCCAACACAGGGAAGCGCTATCCCTCACACTCACACTGGTCTTTATTGCTGTGGACACTCCAGAGACTGAGGGGAATGTGATGATGGACATGTGGGTGGGGGGATGGTACGCAGTTGTATTGATGCACTGTTATTGATATAGTGTTTTGAAGTAAGGTGTTGTCATTGTTCATTCAGTAAACCTGTTATCCATAATACTGTGTATGTGGTTTCTGAGTGGGTTCCTATGTTAGGGTCATTCTACATTCCCATAGAATCCTACATAGGTGGAGGCGCTGCAAACGAAGATCCGTTCCAGAGGAGTCACCCCAGGCTCTCATTAGCGGAGGCTCAGACCTCCTGTGAGCCTGCAGGTATACGCACCACACCGGTAACACTACATGTTCTACTCACCCACACTATATATGAGATTGGGTAGGGTGGAATACCCGTTACATTTGGAGGCGCTGCTGAGATAGACCTGGGGTGCCCGGTATATTTTTTTTCTAAATTGTGCTATTTTTGTTCGCCATGAAGAAGTCACGTGCTGATTTCCCGCTCGCGTGGGAAAATGTTGCAGACTGTCCGAGCTTGGCGGGAAATCCTAAGCCCCGCCCCCGCCAACTGAATAACTCTGTGCCGAGCCAGAGTCACTCAATGAAAGAGTGTGCTGCCCCTCCTTCAGATTCCACCAGGGGGAGCAGGCCCAGTGCGTCTTCACCCATAACTGCTGTCTCCATCAAAGAAAGTACGGGGTGCAAAGAAAATTGCTCGCCGTCATATGGACTCTGGCAGACTAAGGCCGGGTGCGTATCCTTTTTGTTGTGCCCATGTATGATCGAATCATTGAGTCCGTCGGGTAGTATGAACTTTGGTGTTTTGACGTGCCTGATAAAGGGGCGGTTGGAAGACGCAAACGAGGATGGGTGCCGGGAATGTTTCTGTAACAACGGTGACTGCTCCTTTTGTAAATTGGCCTGGGGACGCATGTGTGGCTGCTGCAGGATACCGACTCTGCAACCCATGCCGTTGGCGGCTACAGGACAGCCCGAGGAAGAGGGCACTGTGGCCGACATAAATGAAATAGACTCTGGGTTTTCTGATGATGGTGATGAAACAGACTGTAAGGGAGTACACCCCAATGTGTATGTGGCCTGGCACGCGCCAGGAGTGAAAGCCCTTACATTAATGTGCACATGCCTGCAAAAGGCTTATGTCCAAGGAGCCGACCTATTTCAGCTACCGCTGGATTTCAAGACCGGCACCGTGGATGGAGAACAGAGCATACAGTATTTTAGCCCTACATGTGACTGTTCTAGAGCGGCATTGGCGTGGGAGCCTCAATGTGAAGATTGCGGTGCCTGGTTCTTAAAACCTATTGTGCCCCAGCCTGAAGAGCCGGTCAGTATAACTAACCCATCTACCCTTCTCATAGACATTTCGGAGGGCCAGTGCGCCCAAGTGAACCTTCTAGACCTGGTTCCTGAGCAGGAACCACAGAACCCGGATCAGCCCATCCTGGAGCCGAGCAACACGTTGGCGGAGGATCCGATCGTGATGTTGCCAGCGGACAAGGTTGAATTCCCATCGGTGGCGATGCGCCTACCGGCGAACCACCCCAGCAGTGAGACAGAGGAATCACAGGGTAAGGTGTATATACCCCCACCTTCTTCTAGTGAATCCAGCGACCCGCCACTTGTGGTGATGCGCCTGCCGGCGGACCACTTTAGTGACACCAATGAACACACTATCTCGGCGAATGCAGAGCCTGCTGTGGGCCCATGTGCCCTAGAGGAAGTGTGTCCCGATGTTGCGGACCCTGCTGTGGGCCCGTGTGCCCTACAATGGTCAGTCCGACCTACTACAGAGGTACCATCGGTCCTAGGCTTGGGACCAGTACCTAACGCCGACAAGGGTGAGTCGACTGCCCCAGGGGTGTCGGGGGTGAGCCTCCAGGTGACCGCGGAGCACGATGGCTCCTTAAGTCTGGTCGCCCGGGCGAAGGGCTCCCCTCTGCATCGCGTCCTGGCGGAGGTGTCCTCATTAGAAGGTAGCTGTCCAGACAAGAGAGTGGACCAGTGTCTACCGCCGATCCTTCCGGAAGAAGGGAAGCCCATCGTCAGCCAGCCGAGTGGTAAGGAACCCCCTTGTCCCCACAGACTCCGATAGAGGTGGCCGTGAAGAAGGCCAAAGCTACGGTTCCTGAGCGGAGTGTGAGCTCGTGTGCTCCGACACAAGTGGTCCCAGGACTGGAATCCAACGCTCCCGAGTTTTCAGCGCGTAAGTGGACTGCCCCAGAAGTGCCGGGGGCAGGTCCCGATACCACCAAGGTGGGAACTGACAGCGTCCCCGAGGACCTGTTGGCCACCGTGAATCACCGCAGGGGTAAGGTGTCTACTCTTTCCCCCCTGCCAGGTGAAACCGAGACATTGTCCAGTGCTCGCTTCTCAGTGGAAGCCTCGCAAAACTATGGGGACAAAGACTGTGAGGAGAGAGATTCAGGGAAAGCTGCCTCCTTTAAGCCCAAAAAGGAGCGCCCCATTCCTCAGGTAGTGGACCGAGGGAAAGGTCCTGGCCTCCTGGTCTACCGCATCCCTGCCGCGGATGACCAGGTAAAGGTCTGCTTCAGAGACACTGTGCTACTCCTTCCACCAGGGGGAGGAAGTAGCGAAGAGCCAGTAACTGTCGCTTTAGAGTGTGCTCTTCAGAAAATTTTCTGGGGGAGGCTCACGGACGCAAAAGTGAGGTACCCCCACATGATCAGTTCGGGGCATCCCATCAATGGTCTCAGCTGGTCTCGGTTACTGGGGGTGATGTATCATGTAACCTGATGTGCAAAATTGATATGTTATGTGTACGGGGTATGCCACGAAAATATTCAGTATGTGAAATTGTACCATACTATGTCGTTCCCCAAGCGAGGGCGTTGGGTGTTTCACCAGGGGGAGAGTGTAGCCAGGTCTCCCCAGCGCTACCGCACCCCCCTCACCTGACTGCCGATAGCGGGGGCCGCCGCGTCCAATGGCGGCTCCGTTCGGCAGTGTCAGGGGAGAGGGCGGTCAGGTCCCGGCTCGGGGGTTGCCGGGGACGCGTGCGGCCGGTTGCCAAGGCCGCACGCGCATCTCAGGGCTCCCGGCGCTCCCGGAGCCGGGCGGATAGGGCGCCGCCATTACGGAGAGACTCGCGCATGCGCAGTGATCGCGCGAGGGCAGGAGAGGTCCAGTTAGCTCGCGCATGCGCAGGGAGAACCCTAGCGCCAGGGAGCAGTTGCGTGAGGGCAGGGAAGGCGCAGGAGAGTCGCGCGAGAGTAAGGGAAGTTAGTGAGAGGTTGCGGCGGCCATTACAGGTTTGTGTAGGCAGAGGGAAGGCACGCACGCGGCCTCAATGTTATTGTAAGTGCCCTGGGACTACAATTCCCATGAGGCATAGTGAGGCAGGCACCAGGTGCTTGATAGGAGCCAATAGGGCTGTAGGACTGCCCTGGAGGAAAGAGATACATTTCCTGGGCTTTTGTATGAGTCATGTCAGTTGGAGCAGAGGAGCTGAAGGGGAAGGAAGGATGCGGGGAGTGAGTGCAGCTCCTGCATCCTGATAGGTACCCTCACCCTCCAGGTAGGCCCCAACTCCCCACCAGGTTAGTGGGTAACTGATAAGGGACGGCCCTAGATAGGGAGGTCGCCCTTAGTGTGCGTAAGGTGCAGGTTTGGCAGTGCCACAGCGGAGACCTCCTGTGAGCCTGCAGGTATACGCACCACACCGGTAACACTACATGTTCTACTCACCCACACTATATATGAGATTGGGTGGGGTGGAATACCCGTTACATGTGTATGCAATGTATTGTATATAATGTATACCCTGTTCATTTATGTAACTGTATTTGTAACCATGTATTATTTGTCATTTTAATTCTATGCCCAGGACATACTTGAAAACGGGCTGCGCAAGAAACTTTGGTCCTGTGAGCCACGACGTGCTCTGCAGTTGAGATGCGGGTACTGACCTGGTGGCGTGATCTGCGGGATTTTGATCTGTGGGCACGTGGTGCCATTGTTCTGGTTGGGTTGACTTCCTGATTCTTTCTACATGGTTGGCCACGTATACGTAGAATCTCCTTTTCTTGTTGTGTATGTATCCCAGTACCACCTTGCTATCTGTGTAGAATTTGACGGCATCTGGTTTGCTGTCCATCTCGTTCTCGATTAGCTCCGCCAGTTCTACCGCTAACACTGCACCACACAGCTCGAGTCTGGGTATAGTATGGTCGGGTTGTGGCGCCAGCTTAGCTTTGCCAAGGATGAACCTGATGTGGCAACTTCCATCCACGTCCGTGGTTTTTAGGTAGGCCACCGCTGCTATAGCTTTTGTGGAGAATACGCAAAGCTCTTTGCTGTGTGCGGCGGTTAGAGATATAGGTGAGTAGGGGCGTGGGATCTGAAGTTGCTCAAGGGCCTTCAAGGAGTGCTTCCACGTCTCCCACTCTTTCCGTTTTTCTGTGGGTAGTGGGGTGTCCCATTCCTGTTTTTCGAAAGACATTTCTCTGAGAAGAGACTTTCCTTGTATAGTGATGGGAACCACGAATCCTAGCGGATCGTAAAGACTGTTAACGGTGGACAGGACTCCGCGACGTGTGAAGGGGTTTTCTTCGATGGCTACCTGGAACGTAAAGGTATCTGTTTTAAGATTTCAGCTTATCCCCAGGCTCCTCTGTATGGGAGGCGTGTCGGTCCCCAGGTCCAAATTCTTGAGATCGTTTGCTTGATCATCTGCGTGGAACGCCTTCATCGCTATGGCACTGTTGGAGGCTATCTTGTGCAATCTTAGGTTGGCATTTGCTAACATCTTTTGTGTCCTTTTGAGTAGATCTATGGCTTCTTCTTCGGTGGGAACTGATTTTAATCCGTCGTCCACATAGAAGTCTCTTTCGACGAAGTTCCTGGCGTCTTTCCCGAACTCTGCTTCTCCGTCTTGGGCCGTTCTTCTGAGGCCGTAGGCAGCCACCGCAGGTGATGGACTGTTCCCGAAGACATGTACTTTCATGCGGTACTCCGTGACTTCGTTTTCTATGTCGTCATCTTGGTACCACAGGAATCTTAGGTAGTTACGGTTGTCTTCTCGCACAAGGAAGCAGTGGAACATCTGTTGAATGTCTGCTGTTATGGCGATTGGCTCCTTGCGGAAGCGGATCAACACTCCCAGAAGACTGTTCGTCAGATCCGGCCCGGTGAGGAGAACATCGTTTAGGGAGACTCCCTGATGCTGAGCACTGGAGTCGAATACCACTCGAATTTGGCCAGGTTTCTGGGGGTGGTAGACGACAAACGACGGGAGGTACCAGCATTCTTCACCTTCTCTCAGTGGGGGCGCCGACTCTGCATGGCCGCTGTGGAAGATTTTCTGCATGAAGGCCACAAAGTGTTCCTTGGTCTCCAGTTTCCTTTGTAGGTTACGGCAAAGCGAAGCGAGTCGAGACATGGCGTGGTCTCTGTTGTTTGGGAGGCGTCTTCTTGGCGAGCGGAATGGTAGTGGGGCCACCCAACTGCCTAATTCGTTCTTGAAGAGCTCCTTATCCATTAACCTCAAGAATTCTTTATCTTCCATTGATGGCGCCTGTTTGTCGTCGTCTTTTGTGGTCTGGAACACTGTACCCCCTAGGCCATTGGGGTGTTTTCCTGCCACAGGCGCATCTCCATAGTTCCTTTTGGTCTCGAGCTTCTCGTGGACCTGAAAGTGGTTCGGACAGGGTTTGAAGTGGGATGCGCGACCGTTCTCCAACAAGTTTGTTCGTAGGGTGCCTATGTTGTCGGGTCCTCGTATTCTGTCTATGCATACTTCTCCCACTACCACCCATCCTAGATCGAGCCTTTGAGCGGTTGGGCCGTTGTGGTGCCCGTTTCGCTGTTCGCGGATCTTGTGTGCTCTCATAATGTCCCTGCCGAGTAGCAACATGATCTGGGCGCCTTCGTCTAGTGGTGGGATACGATCGGCAATAGCTTTTAGATGGGGATGGTGTCGCGCCACGTCTGGTGTGGGGATCTCACTTCTATCTTCTGCCATGTGATTGCACTCGATGAGTGTGGGAAGGGGCATGTTCACTTTGCCATCTATTGAGCATATGGTGTAGCCATTCACTCTTCTCCCTGTAGTCTCCATTCGCCCTGCGCACATTCTGAGAGTGTAAGGAGAAGCACTGTCTTGAATATTGAACATGTCGAAGAATTCTGACCTGACCAGTGATCGGTTGCTCTGGTCGTCGATGATTGCATACATCCTTCTGGCTCTTTGGGGTTGTCCCTCTGGGTGCACGGCTACCAGACATATTTTAGAGCAAGATCTGACGTCGTTCCCTTCTCTGCAAACTTCTGTGCATTTGGACGCTATTGACGTCGTGGGGGGTGTATCTCCCACCTCTTCCTCCCCGCCCTGCTTTGTCGAAGGGTTAGGGGCTTTGCTTGCTTTGGGCTTCATAGCTTCCGGGTGTAAAGCGGCTATGTGCCTGTCGCTATCGCACTCTGTGCATTTCATAGATTCTTTGCAGTCCTTGAATAAATGAGTTGTGGAGGCACAACATTTGAAACAAGCTCCCCATTCCCTGAGTAAGTCCTTTCGCTCTTCTATGGGTTTCATTCTGAATCCGATACACTTGTTAAGCGGATGCGGCCTTTTGTGTATGGAGCATTCTTTGTTAAGGTCCCTTGGTTTCTTGTCCCTGTCGGCCGCCTGGCCGGGACTCACATGGGTCGTAGGGGGCACGTCCGTCCTGTGGACCGAGATGGGTGTTCTGGAGTCCTTGTATCTCGCTGCTGACCTTTCATTCCTCGAGTGGCTGGCGCTGGATGTGGTCTGGGCCCCTAAGATGAAGCTGCGGTCGTTACTTGTCCTTGCTGCTTCACAAATGAAGCTCAAGAAAACTGAGAATGGGGGGTAGACGACTTGCTTCTCCCTTTTGTATTTGGAAACTTGTGAAATCCATCTTTCTTGGAGGTTGAAGGGTAGCTTCTCCAGGATGGGTCTCACTCCACGAGCTGAGTCTAGGACGTTGAGACCTATTAAGGAATGGTCTTTCCTTGCGAACTCCAGTTCTTGCAGCAGGTCCCCGAGCTCTCGTAACTTCGAGTAGTCTTTAGTTGTGATCTTGGGGAAGCTGTCGACTCTTTTGAAGAGCGAATCCTAAGACTGCTTCGGGGCTGCCGTAGGACTCTTCTAGCCTTTCCCACACTAGGTCAAGACCTACTTGGGGTTGGTGCGCGTTTGCCGCACGCAGTCTATTCGTGTGCTCTCTGGATTCGTTCCCCAGGAACTTGAATAGCAGGTTGAGCTCTTCCCTTGCGGAGAAGTCCAAGCTGTTGATTGCGTCTTTGAACGTGAACTTCCACGTCCGGTAGTTCTCAGGGCGGTCGTCGAAGCTGGTGAGTCCTGCTTGCACCAGGTCATGCCGGATCATGTACTTGACTATGTCTGTCAGGCCTGAGGCATCGGCGTGTTTGTCCCGTTCTGAGGTAGTTGCTGGGAGGGTCTGTGCGGTCGCCTCTTCCTTGGCGTGGACGCGTGATGACTGCTGGTCGGTGTGAGGGGCTGTGTTTTCCCGTGTGGGTGTACCTGGATGGCGAGCCCGTTGTAGTGCATCCGTGTGCGCGCTGGCGTGTGGATCACTGTTGCGGCTGTGGCTATCCCAGGCAGCATGTACCATTGACGGAGCAGCGTCTTCTCCTCGTGGACCTAGCAAGTCTTCGGTGTCTGTAGAGTCACTCCCTCCACGTTGAGATGGTGCGCTGGTGTTTATGCTGAAGAGGCTCCTTACGTAGTCTTCAGTGCGTTGGGCTGGATCCTCTGAGGCTATCCGTCTGTACGGTTGCTCCCCGCCGTCCTGTTGCGCGGCTGCTTCTAGGACTTCAGCTTGGGCTATGGCGGCGGCGGCTTCCTTCTCTTGATTAAGTGCCTCTAGTTCCGCATCAAACTCGGCTTTCCTACGCGTAGTGGCTGCGGCAGTAGCGGCCATGGCGGCGGTAGCAGTGGCGGCGGCTGTCTGTTCCTCCTCTTCTATGCGCGCTCTTCCTGCTCTTATGGCTGCCTCTCTGCGACTATATTTGGCCCTGGCACGTGCGTCCTCTGCGGAGGCTCGCGCCTTGGTAGCGCTTGCGCTAGCGCTGGACACGTTAGATCACGCTGATCTTGCTGACCTTGAAGAATGCCTGGATGTGCTTGAGCGCTGCGACGCGGTTTCCAGCAAAAGGTCTTTCCTCTTTACTCTTACGCTGCTGACCTTTCATTCCTCGAGTGGCTGGCGCTGGATGTGGTCTGGGCCCCTAAGATGAAGCTGCGGTCGTTACTTGTCCTTGCTGCTTCACAAATGAAGCTCAAGAAAACTGAGAATGGGGGGTAGACGACTTGCTTCTCCCTTTTGTATTTGGAAACTTGTGAAATCCATCTTTCTTGGAGGTTGAAGGGTAGCTTCTCCAGGATGGGTCTCACTCCACGAGCTGAGTCTAGGACGTTGAGACCTATTAAGGAATGGTCTTTCCTTGCGAACTCCAGTTCTTGCAGCAGGTCCCCGAGCTCTCGTAACTTCGAGTAGTCTTTAGTTGTGATCTTGGGGAAGCTGTCGACTCTTTTGAAGAGCGAATCCTAAGACTGCTTCGGGGCTGCCGTAGGACTCTTCTAGCCTTTCCCACACTAGGTCAAGACCTACTTGGGGTTGGTGCGCGTTTGCCGCACGCAGTCTATTCGTGTGCTCTCTGGATTCGTTCCCCAGGAACTTGAATAGCAGGTTGAGCTCTTCCCTTGCGGAGAAGTCCAAGCTGTTGATTGCGTCTTTGAACGTGAACTTCCACGTCCGGTAGTTCTCAGGGCGGTCGTCGAAGCTGGTGAGTCCTGCTTGCACCAGGTCATGCCGGATCATGTACTTGACTATGTCTGTCAGGCCTGAGGCATCGGCGTGTTTGTCCCGTTCTGAGGTAGTTGCTGGGAGGGTCTGTGCGGTCGCCTCTTCCTTGGCGTGGACGCGTGATGACTGCTGGTCGGTGTGAGGGGCTGTGTTTTCCCGTGTGGGTGTACCTGGATGGCGAGCCCGTTGTAGTGCATCCGTGTGCGCGCTGGCGTGTGGATCACTGTTGCGGCTGTGGCTATCCCAGGCAGCATGTACCATTGACGGAGCAGCGTCTTCTCCTCGTGGACCTAGCAAGTCTTCGGTGTCTGTAGAGTCACTCCCTCCACGTTGAGATGGTGCGCTGGTGTTTATGCTGAAGAGGCTCCTTACGTAGTCTTCAGCGCGTTGGGCTGGATCCTCTGAGGCTATCCGTCTGTACGGTTGCTCCCCGCCGTCCTGTTGCGCGGCTGCTTCTAGGACTTCAGCTTGGGCTATGGCGGCGGCGGCTTCCTTCTCTTGATTAAGTGCCTCTAGTTCCGCATCAAACTCGGCTTTCCTACGCGTAGTGGCTGCGGCAGTAGCGGCCATGGCGGCGGTAGCAGTGGCGGCGGCTGTCTGTTCCTCCTCTTCTATGCGCGCTCTTCCTGCTCTTATGGCTGCCTCTCTGCGACTATATTTGGCCCTGGCACGTGCGTCCTCTGCGGAGGCTCGCGCCTTGGTAGCGCTTGCGCTAGCGCTGGACACGTTAGATCACGCTGATCTTGCTGACCTTGAAGAATGCCTGGATGTGCTTGAGCGCTGCGACGCGGTTTCCAGCAAAAGGTCTTTCCTCTTACTTTCGGCTTCTGTGATAGAGGTTCGCACGCGGCTGTCACGTGTCAAGTCAAGGTTATCCTGTAAGTCCCTTTCTTGCAGGCTTTCGCCGGTATTAGCCCTGGCCAGGTTAGTGACGTATGCCTCTGACATCCCTTGGTAGCACAAGTGGTCTATCTTTAATTGAGTTATTGCCTGCTGGAGCTGTTGTACAGAATTGCCGGCGGCGGCGACATTGCGTATCCCAAGTGTGGTAGTGTTCCAGGCCAACTTTAATTTAGCACGGTGCGCTTCAATGTCATTCTCGTATTTTTCACGGGCCTTTTGTGTCAGTGTGACTGTCCGTTTGGGCCTTGGGCCTGCCTGCGCCTGTTGCAGTTGCGCAGCGGTCTCTGTGTCTGAGTGATCGCTTTCCTGCGTGATGTCTGGTGAGGCTCTGAGTTCTGCCATGCTGTAGGTGTGTGTAGGCCTTTAGACAGTGCGTGTGGCGTGCGGTCTTTTACCTGTGTCAGCGGTGGGCGTCTGCCTCAGATGATGCCGAGCGGTGTCCTGCAGCGTGCAGCGTAGGGGTAGCTGTACTCACAGGTGTCCGGTGGCTCTGACCCGTGTCCTGGCGGGTGTCCGGTAGCGTGGCCCTTGATGGCGCTAGCCGTGGGGACGTGCGCAGGGGTAGGTGAGATGGTGGCTCCTCACTATGGGGCTGTGCAGGGGGTGGACTCAAAAAGACAGAGAAGGCGATCAAGGCTCTGTGTGTAAAGTGCACTGTCTGTCTGCAAAGTTGCTGCCTTAGGTGCAGGGTAGGTGCTGGCTGTGTCCAGTGTAAATCTGCTTGCTTATCTGTAAGGTTGCAGGCTGTGTGCAGTTTGCTGTATAAAGCTTGCTGCCCTGTCTGGCAGAGTAAAGCTGCTGCTTGTACTGGGGTGCAGAGACTATTCTGCGTAGTATAAGTCTTTGAGTAGTAGCTCCTGTGTGATTCCCTAACACAGGTCTTTGTTTTACTATCCTGAAGCCAGGGTCACGAATGGTGTATGAATGACTCCAGTTAGCTTAACTCGTGTCTCACCTCTTCCAAAGCACAAACAAGTCCTTTTCTCTTTCTTGATTTTATTGAGGGAAAATCACAGGGAGATAGGTGCTTGTAGATGGAGTGTGGGGAGAGAGGGCTTCTCTGTCTGATGTGCAGTGTATCAATGATGAGACAGTGTAAAACAAAAAGGCCTTGCTGGGGTAAATATCAGGCAGTTACTCACTCAGAGTCCAGGGTGAAAAGGAAGTGAGGAGCAAGGGTCACACTAGATGGGAAGTGGGACTATACTAACTGTCAGCAAGGACAGGGGGGTAGGAATAGCCCACTCTCAGCTAGGAGAATATGAGCTGCAGGCAACCAACACAGGCTGTGTAAACAACATGTGGCAATAATGTTGCATTTTACATGCAGCGTTGCTGCTGGGACAGGGGAAACTGACAGGCAACTAAAGAAGGGAGAAATGGATCCCATAAACTAAAGGAGAGACAGAGGAATATGGAATCTAGTTACAGGACACATTTATAGTGCAGAAAATCAGCCTGCGTGTGAGATTTCCTCCAATGGTGTTCAGAGGATCAAGGCCAGGGGTGAAGGAAATGTGTTTGTGAATTTAGCCAAGGTCGGGGGTTAGAGGGATGGGTGTGTCAGAGCCAAGAAGGGGCATATTAATCATGTGAGGAGGAGTGGAAAGGGTTGTAAGAGTTGACAAGTTTGTCAGTTTCAGAAGAAGAAGGGAGAGAAGAGAGGTTAGAGTTTAGGGTAGATGTCTGTTACGCCGGTGCTGCCCGCAGACCAGACCCGTTCCTTTCACTGAGGTGAGGAACGTATAGAAGCACGCACCCGCAGCAAAGGGAGCGTGTCCGGAGTGTGGTGATTTTGGCGTTGCCAGGCCAGGTGTATTTAGCAAGCAATACTTGCCGGTACCGGTGTAGAAATGCCGTTGTCGTTGCCGTTAGCCAAAGTCTGGGATTGGAGAATTCCGGAAGGTCGTTTGTCCAAGCAGGGGTCTAGAGCCAGAGAGAGACGTCCGCCAAGCCAAGTCGTAACCTGAGAGAATGAGAGAGAAAACGCCAGAGTAGTAATCCAAGTGAAAACTATGTCGAGCAATGAGTAAGAGGAAGAACTGGCAATATAAAGTGTGACTGGCCAATCAGAGGTGGGGGCAGGCCTGGAGGACTGCGTGGAGCTATCCTGGATAGGTCCCCTTGATTGGCAGGCAGGTGAGGACTCTTGTCTTGTTAGGAGGTCCTCTTGGTGTGCTGGAGGCGGGTCTTCACTGCAAGAGCAGTGAATAAATTAACCTCACCCGGCGCGCGCTGTTCAGGCGCGCGGCTGGGGAACACGGCGGCCGCATGCGGGACTGCAGACCCCGCGGGCATCCGAGGACGCAGAGCACGGCGGGGAACCCCCAGGACCGCCGAAGGTGAGTGACGCCAGTGAGAGGCGCGCGCCACGGTAGCGGGAGTAACCGCAGGAGAAGGGGGACCAGGGCGCGGATGCCGCGATCCCTGAATCCTCACAATGTCAGATCGGAGAGGTCAATGGAGTGAAGGTCTTGAGAGTGGCGAGTAGAACAGGTTGGAGGCGGTGAAGGTAACGAGAGATGGTGAATGAATGTAGGCAATGGTCAGAAAGCAGAAGGGGGAGGTAGATAAATCAGAAAGGGAACAGTTTTTAGTAAAGAGCAGGTCTAAGTAATGACCATCCTTGTGGGTGTTGGATTTGGCCCATTGGTGAAGGCCAAAGGAGCAGGTTAAAGAGGGAAGGCGAGATGCCCAAGGAGACCAGGGATTATCAATATGACAGTTGAAGTCCCCCATCAAAAGAATAGGAGAGTCAAAGGAGAGAAAGATGGAAAGCCAGGATTCAATGTCAGAGAGAAAGGTGGCGGTAGAAGCTGTAGAGGTTGGCGTTCTGTAGACGACTGTCATGTGCAGAAAGAGAGGGTAGAAAATCTGGACAGTGTGAACCTCAAAGGAAGAGAATTAAACAAATGGAGGCATAGGGCGGTACTGATATTATTATCATTTATATACTGTATAGGCATTCCGGTTTTGGGTTTTAACCGAAAAACACAGAAAAAACTCTACATACTGATCGCCTAGTACAGGTGGCCATCCTGTGGCCCAAGGGTCACATGCGACCCCTCAGTGCCTCATGTATGGCTTAAGAGGAAAAATGTAAAAAAAAAACCTGGAGCTCTGACTGCAGACAGTGCAGAGAGACCATAGAGACATGAAAAAGGAGAAGCCAGAGTGCCCCCTAACCAGCTCATCTCCTGAGCTCCTATGGACCAGTGACCCCTGGTGGGCTCCTAAGCAACACAGGGTAGAGTGAATATACACCCTGACTGCTGAGAGTTCCATGTGGTGCTGGCTGTGGAGAGCAATATAGGGGCAATCATCCCACTTCCCCCCTTATCCCTCCTTTCACCCCTTTGTCCCCCCATTGCCCCCATCTCCCCATGCCACCCCTCTTCTCCTCCCTCACCATGTGTCTCACTATCTTCCCCCCCTCAAATGTTACTCCCTCTTTCCCCCTCTCCATGTGTCACCCCATCTCCCCCCCCCCCCTCTCCATGTGTCACCCCATCTTCCCCCCCTCTCCATGTGTCACCCCCTCTTTCCCTTCCGCCATCCCACTTGTACTCTGTGTCAGCATATAGTGCCGCTGGCTACATACTCGTCAGTTATCCAGAGGTAATGGTGGAAAAGGAAGTGAGGGGCAAGGGTCACACTAAAATGGAGTGAGACTGCACTACTGTCAGCAAAAAGACAGGGGAGAAAATGGGAAAGTCCATTAACTGGAGGACTGGAGATGTTGCCAGAGCAACCAGGGGTGTGACAGCTTGGAAGGAAAAAGGCTACTTAATGTATCCATTCCATCTGCACTGGGAGTAAACTGCAAGGAAAGTAAATCCACGTACAGCTAGCAAGCAGAACTGCCAAGGGAGAGGGGGGCTGAACAGAAAAGGCAGACAGGGGTATTTCTGTTCCATGACAACAGATTTCACACAAAAATAAACACGGTAAATGGGAAATACCTATTTATATAATGTACAGTATATCAGGGTAACATTCTACAGCGCATTAGAATGGGCAAGGTAAATAAAATCACGAAATACAAATTAAATGCAGTAGTTCAGAGGTTCTCAACTCCAGTCCTCAAGCCACTCCAACAGGTCAGGTTTTCAGGATATCCCAGCTTCAGCACAGGTGGCTCAATCAGTCCCGGATTCAGCACAGGTGGCTTAATCAGTCTTTGACTGTGCCTCTGATTGAGCCACCTGTGCTGAAGCTGGCATATCCTGAAAACCTGACCGGTTGGGGTGACGGTGGAGGGTTCAGGATTGGAGTTCAGACCCCCTGCAGTGGTAAAGTGAAGTCATTCCATCACATTGACATGCAACTGTGTCCACTTTTCAAACGATAATCCAAATCACCCAGGGCAGATGACATTTTGGATCCCAATGCTCGTCTCAACAAACATACAGTCTGCCCTTAACATTAACTCAAACGGCTAAAAGACTGTAGGTAGAGCATTTTCATCCCCAAAAAGCCTTTAATATAAAAGGACGACAGGGAGAGTGGGAATGTTGGGCTGTGACAGGTCTGAGGCTACTGAGTGTGTGTCTAATAGCTGGGATCGTCTTGTTTGTGTATTGGGTGACGAGTCATGGCGGAGAGGTAGTCGTAAGGATATTAGGAAGAGTTCTTTGAACAAGTGAGTTGTAAGGGAACAACCCTGTGTGAAGGACAGGGAAAGAGCCTCATGTTGCAGGGCAGAGAGTTCCATAGGTGAGAGATGAAAATATTTGGACAAGGGAGGAAGTTACAATGGAGGGCATGGGAAGAGCTGGGAGTGTACATGTGGGAGGAGGATTTGGAGATATGAGATGTGTGGAGGAGTGGTTGAAACCTGAGGCAGCCAGTGAACAAGGCGAATACTTCCCGTGCATCATAGCAACCTTCTATTCATTGACTTGCTGGGAGGACATCGACCAATGGCCATTTTTATCTCTCAAAGGTGGTGGGAAATCAGAGGACCATGTCCCATATTTACTCAATGCTGCTATTCCATAAGAAACCTTCCAGCGTCAGAAGAGACCTTATAGCCAATTCAAGTTAAGGGGCCATAAAGAGTCCTAGGGATAAAACCACTTAGTAAACACGGGCCGATATCTGCTGAACTTCGAGTTTTAAGACTAGTGTTGTCTTGCTTTGGGAGGTCCATGGTCC
Source organism: Ascaphus truei (assembly GCF_040206685.1). Classification (NCBI taxonomy): domain Eukaryota; kingdom Metazoa; phylum Chordata; class Amphibia; order Anura; family Ascaphidae; genus Ascaphus; species Ascaphus truei. The sequence continues at coordinate 464,796,765 of NC_134484.1, forward strand.
TGTTTGTGCAGTAGGGTGGATTGCTGCCTAAACCCCATTTACTGCTAGCAATGTATCTAGGTGTATGCTGATATAGCAACTTCATTGCCTGTGGCAGAAAGAAGAGAGACAGAGGTACCCATGATACCTTGGTAAAGGTGCAGACCCACTTACCAGCAAATATTCAAGCTGTATGAAAGTAAAAGCACTCAGTCATATAACACATTTGTCTACTATTTTTTTTACAGCCGTTTCATAAAGAAATATAAATATATAAATATAAATATAAAAGACCCCATTAAAGGTGTTTTAACTCTAATTATTATCTCATTGGCAGTTTCATCATTATTGTCTTGGGACTCACTTACCGGTGGTTACCTACATATCTACCATGAGGACCACACACAAATTATATTTAGTCCTTGGCTCATAGCCCATACTCTATCACCAACTATCAAGTGCATGCTATCGGGGGCTTCTCTACCACAGCCTACATTTGAATCAGGGGAACATGGTTTAATTCCCGGTGTCAACTCCTTGTGACCTTGGGCAAGTCCCTTTATCTCCCTGTGCCTCAGGCACCAAAAGCATAGATTATAAATTCACCTGGGCAGGGACTGTGTCTGTAATAAGCGCTTTGTGTCCCATTGGAAGAAAATCGCTATATGAAATAAAGTTATTATTATTATCAAAATAGAGTTACGTACTTAGCAGTTATGATGTATACTGGCTTGGTTAGCTCTAATAAGGGGTTCAAATATAATGAAGCAGTGATTTTCAGTGCTTTCTGGGGGGAACTTCAGCCACACCAGATTGTACAGTAGGAAAGACCACGGCATAAACAATAATCAATAATGCACTTAGATCAAATAAGTGTGGGACGGCCATGGGGACAAGGTTAGCCCCCAGTTATGCTAATTTATTTATGGGATGTTTGGTGGATTTTTATATATGGACCAATAGTGTCATGGGGCCCGGCCTGGTCTACTATGGCCGGTACATCGACGACATCCTTATTTGGGATGGTGATCAATGTGTGTTAGAGGATATATTTTTTTGTCATATGGGACTTACATAATATAACATAATATAATGTTAATACATTATCTATGGTTTGTTTGGACCTGTTTATCACTTTTGATGATAAATGTAGTATTAGTACTGATGTTCATTTCAAATCTGTACCGACAAATGGTTATATACATGCCTCAAGTAACCATCACAGGAAGTGGTTTAATAATGTCCCTTTTAGTCAATATAATCGAATTAAAAGAAATTGCTCTTTGGAATCAGATTTCACCAAACAATGAATATTAAAAAGAAGTTCATCAGTAAAGGATATAATATTATGTTGGTCAGCAATGTCTTTCTTAAAGCAAAATCATTGGATAGAAAAACTTTATTAGCCAACTTCAGAAAGAATAATCTATTGAGAAGTGAGGCTAATTTCAATTCTCATTCTTCAAAAAATATTACCAATCATAATTCCAATTTAAGTTCTGCAATATTTGTTTCTCCAGATTTAAACAATCAGGCGAATCTTATTAAACAGGCCTTGAACAAACATTGAGACATACTTTTGTGTGAGCTTTATCTTAAAGGCTGACTTCCCCCCAAAAACTAAGTTGCTTATAAAAAAAAACTAAAAAAATATTAAGAACATCTTGGCAGAAAGTGAATTAAGAAATATGAACAACCCATTATCTATGAAGATTAAGAGACCTTTTGGGAATTGTAGTTGTACCTGAACAAGATGTACATTGTTACGTGTCATAATTTGGTTAAAAAAAATGTATTTACCTCCTTTTCTTATGGAAAGAATTTAAAACTAAAGGGTTTAATTAATTACAAAACCACTTTTGTGGTGTCTCTTTTGTTTGGTACATACACGATTTTGGGGCTCTATGTATCCTCTCTTTACAAGATCTTTGAACACAGGAGGGGTATTGTAAATGGAATCGTGATGCATAGTGTGCCCAAACCGTGAGCAATTGTCATAATAAACATTGTCGAAACAATCCCTACTAAAATAACTAATGACCTCCATGCTGCCAAAGGCACAGTTCATTACACTCTGCTCATATTGCTCGACCTCTCTGCAGCATTTGATACTGTGGATCCCCCTCTTGTCCTTTACATTCTCCATACTCTTCGTATCTGTAACAAAGGTCTATCCTGGATCTCCTCTTACCTCTCCCATCGTACTTTCAGTGTCTCATTTGCTAACACCTCCTCCTCCTCTCTCGCCTTCTCCTGTAGTTCTGACTGCACTTTTCCCCTCACCTTTTTATTTTTGGGTGCCCAGTGTGCCGGGATAGTAAGCCTAGCCTCATCAACCTGCTCCGGGCATTGACTAAGCTAGCCATTTATAAGACCAGGAAGCAGCGTTTGGAAGGGGAGGTTCCAACAAACATCGTGGCCATGTTCCAAATTGGTGAATAGGATGTAACGATATAAAATGCACATCGTGTATGTCTTATAACGAGATTACAATGAGATATTCAGCTGCCAACTAACAGTGGGATATTGATACAGGGCTGGTCTTTCTTCAAAGCTCACTGTATTATATATCAATTATATTCACTCTATTATATATAAATTATATTCACTCTATTATATATAAATTATATTCACTCTATTATATAGCAAAGCTACGGTACCAAGAGACCAGCAAATGATTAACCAAAACCAGGACTGAATCTTCATCACACTATAGACCTGGAGTTATCGGCTATACTGGCATCGGATGAAAAAGTAAAGTAAAAGAAATTGATTGTTTGTTTTAACCCTTTGGGTGCCAGAAAGACCATCCGGCATTGCAAATCAGTGGCATACTGGGCAGCTCACCCTATTCTGAAGCCAGGGTCACGTTGGTATGAATGGCTCCCGATAGCATTAACACAGTTCCCTTTTAAATCACTCCAAGTCCTGTAATATTTCCTCCACTTTATTGGGAAAAGGTAGCAGGGTACAGATACTTGTGGATGGTGTGTAGTGGTGATTGTTAGTTAGGAACCGGTAAAAAGAGATGGCCTCACCAAGGGGGATAAACAGAGAAGGGGTTCTTTTTACTCACTGTCTCCAGGGTGGAAAAGGAAGTGAGGTGCAGTGTGGGTAAAGGAATAGTCTAGGGGCAGACCATGTCCGAACAAACAGGAGGGGGGGCAGACTAGCCCATTCTGGTGAGGATCTCAGAAACTGCTGTAGCAGCTCACTGGCTGCCTGCTCACAGGCAGAAAGGGCAACATACTGATACATCACATAGGAACCAATGCCTGTAGCTGAACTTAAGGAGCTGACAAGCAGAAGGGGGGGTCGGGCAGGAATGTGATTCTTGTTCCATGACACACCCAATGGGAGACTCCCTCATTGCTTGCTTAAAAAAAATCCCCAAGCAAGTTAATGAATGATGAAGATCTCAGGCATTTTCATACCAAACCTTCTATAAAAAGAGTTTCCAATGTGTTGGCCAGCACACAGCATGCTCTTCACTGTACAAGAGTGTGAGACTGAGAGAGGCAGAGGAAATACGTGTTTTCCAGCACGCAAAGAGCATGAAATGTCAAGTGTGCAGGTCTTCCTTCTGGAAGGAGCCACCGGGGAAGTCGTGTGATGGACACAGAGGGAAATGACCTGCTTGTGTCTCAATCCAACCCTGCTTCCTGGTACAAATGCAATGGGGTTTCTGTATATTTGCCAAGGAACTTGTTTCGTGGGGTGACCTGCCTGACCATACATAGATGAGGAAATTTGAGTTATATCTCAATATTGGAATCACAAATGAGAGCTGGGAAGATATATGGGAGGCGGCATCCAAAACCTCAATATCTACAACAACGAAGAAGAAAATCTACAAGATAATCTTTAGATGGTATCTAACGCCCAAACGACGGAGTATAATGTTTCCAATAATCTCTAACTTATGTTAGAGGAGGTGTGGTCAGGTGGGGGACCTTCCTCCAATCGTGTGGTCTTTTCATACCATACAGAAGTTCTGCCAGATGGTTCAGTGCTTAATAGAGGAGGTTTTAAGTATCTCAGTTCCACTTGGACCATCTAATTTTCATTCTGGCCAAACCTATTGAAAACATTAACCCCTCCAGTAGAAAATTGATCTCCCACATTTTAACTGCTGGAAGATGCTCAATCTCGGCCATGTGGAAAAACCACTTGACCCTTTCAAGGGCTGTGGTAGTGCAGAGAGTGGATGAAGTAATGAGGATGGAGAAGGTCACAGCATTCCTGAAACACAGAGTCAAAACAATCCACAAAATATGGGACTCCTGGAACACCAGATAAAATTAATAATGGAAGGCGCAGTGTTAGAGCAGTGATATCTACTAGACTTCGCTGGCGTATTCCAATATATAGCGTAAACCCAATGTTAAGCCCTTTCCCACTATTGGCTACTGGGTTCTGGTTTGGGCAGCCTAGGCTAGTTTAGTAATATGTTTATCTCATGAACTAAGATAAGATAGTCTAGTGCGTTTTTTTTCTGGCGTTTTCTAGTTTTGTTATAATCTTTGTATAAATGGTGGTGTATTACCCCCTGTGGATAGGAGTGATATGCATCTCCGACACCCCCTCCCCCTTATCTCCTACTGTTCCCTTTTTAATTTCTTTACCTAATTACCTCCCCCCCCCCAAACCAATACAAATGTATGTGGAAAAACAAAACAGAAACGCTACAGTCTGTTGATATTGATTTGGTTGAGTACAGCATTCTTACAAGTTCCCTCTCCATTCTAAGATGTGTTAGCTAGAAATAGCTTGCAGTATTTTTCCCACAATGAACTGAAGTTACTGTACTAAGTTTGTTCCGGTTGAGAATGAAGCCGCACAGCAATGAATGTGTATGCTGTACTAATGCCTTTTGAGTTTGTACCATTTCTTAGTTCTTAAACCATGGGTCTTAAACTCAGTTCTCAAGGGCGACTAACAGGCCAGTTTTTATGCATATCCCTGCATCAGCACAGGTGGCTTACTGAATGAGCCACCTGTGCTGAAGCAGTGATATCCCAAAAACCTGACCCCTGAGGACTGAGTTTGAGACCCCTGTCTTAAACATTACTATACATTTATCTTTACTGATAACACCATCATATTGTGTAAACATTGAGGCTACGAGTTGGTTGTGATTTATAGAGATAAGTCTAGAAAAGTGTAAAACTGCCTACACTACAGTAATACTGCAGTCTTATAAAATGACGTATGTTATGGATACTGTGGGATTAAATATACAGAAACGGTTGCAGTGGGAAAGATTGCATGCTGGGAAAGTGTTGGTTCTGTATTGCATCTAAGTATTTTAGCAAAGTCTACAATCCCAAAATCTAACTCTTGGAATTAATTTCTGGCTGTGTGTGATATAACTCCTCTGGGCAACTTCCAGACAATGCTGAATATATTTCTAAAGCAAATAACAAAAAACAAAAAAAAACAATTAGACCCACAGTGAAAGGTCCCGCTTCTTCCATACACACTTTATATGGAAGTAGAAAGTTTCACAGTTTTCATCCTATATACCAGGGCTGCGCAACGTTTTTAACCTGCGCCCCCCTGCCTACCTACCTCCCGGCTCGTGCCCCCCCCCCCCCCCTCCTCTGCTCCAGTGTCAAATGATGCCGCGGGGTCATGTGACGTCATTTGACGCCGGTTACCATGGCGACGCCTCGCCGAAGATCAGATAGGAGAAGCTGCAGAGGCCTCGCGTAGTCCTCCCCTCCCCCCCCCCCCCCCCCGGCATTTAATTTAAATGCTGTGGGGGAGAGCGCGGGACCTCTGTAGCCGCCGCCCCCCCCTGGAAATTCTGCATTTTGCGCACCCCTGCTATATACAACAAAATACAATGTTTAGGGTCATATTTACTAAACTGTGTTATTCCGTAAGACACCTTCCAGCGCCAGAAGTCATCTTGTGCCCTGCATGCCTGCAAGGTGCCTTTTGCCATCAGACGATGTCATATGCAGTAGCACCACTTAACAAATACGGCAGTCATGTTTTATTCTATTTCTACTACCTAATAATGTTTCTAATGTCAACATGCATTTTTTATTTTATTTACTGGAATCGTTTGGATGAGAATGCAGGCCATTCTTAATCTTACCTGTACCCTAAATTAGGCAAGGGAGGCCCAGAAAATCCTGCTGTTAACCTCCAATCCCACCCCACCAGATTTGTGTGGAAACTGTAGTGAGAGGATGGGAGTCATACAGGCAGGATAGTTTTGGGGATGTCTTTGGGATGTCCTTCTTAATTGCCTCCCTGACCCATTTGCTTCCAGATGCCCTGCGCTGCTGGATCCGCCCTGGATGGGAAAGAGTTAAGTGTCGGAGCCCTAAGGGCTGCTGTGTTCCTGTCCTTCTCACGGGAATCTGGTGGGGAATTTCCAGTAGGAGAATGTATATGGCTATAGGAAGCAGATGCCTGGTCCCATGTCTCCTGGAATGTAAATGCTAGTAAACTCTGCTTTCTTTTGTTTTGATCCCCTAAATCAGGGGTAGCCAACTCCAGTCCTCAAGCGCCACCAACAGGTCAGGATTTCAGGAGTTCCCTGCTTCACTGATCATTGAGCCACGGGTTGAGGTGCCTATGCTGAAGCAGGGATAGGAGAAGGAGATAGGAGAAGGAGATAGGAGAAGGAGTGGCTCAGTGAGTAACGACACTGACTGGCACTGAGAGTGTGAAGCAGGGGAACCTGGTTCAATTCCCGGTGTCGGCTCCTTGTGACCTTGGGCAAGTCACTTTATCTCCCTGTGCCTCAGGCACCAAAAACATAGATTGTAAGCTCCACGGGGCAGGGACCTGTGCCTACAAAATGTCTCTGTAAAGCGCTACGTAAAACTAGCAGCGCTATACAAGAACGTGCTATTATTATTATTATATCCTGAAAACCTGACCTGTTGGTACCCCACCCCCCACCTTTGCGCTAAATGATACCTGTACCAAAGCTGCCAAGCTTTGAAAACAGCCCTTCAGGGCCTGTTTAAGAATGAGGTTAGGAGCACACAAGCTATGTTATTAGTCATAACATGTCTGGATTTTTAGCTGAAATACATTTGTAATATTTCGATGTTTTCCCTGATCACTGTTTCCTCATCTCAATACTAGACAACAGAAGATGAGTACATCTCCCCCAAACTCTCCTGCCAGGAGAGTAATAGGATTAGGAGAGGTGGGAATACTGGATGTTGGTCTGTAAAGTCTCTGCCACTTTAGTCAGTCTTCCCAATTTAGTAACATACGTTGGCACATTCAAACATTGATAACAGATGGACTTCCCAAGATTTTATGTCTCCCAGTCCTTGCGGGAGTCACAGCCAGTCTGAACATTAAGAGCCCACCTTATTCCAGGGACCACCAGGGATATCGTTGGGTCTCTGCCCTTTAAACAAATGCAATATGCAAGTTTCCGAAACTCAGAGAACCTGAAGAAGAATCTTGTGTGGGCGGAAAGCTTGTATGCCGTTATAGTTATTTTTTGGTCCAATATTATTTCATTTTGCATTCTGTTTATTTTCACGCATCTGGTCTGATTCTCCAGTCCCCCATTTGCTGACTATAATACTGAGGGTGTCATTTAATCGCACCCACATATCACGTGGTTCCCATAGAGTTCAACAGCACCCTGCCCTTGGGAGCACACGTATGTCGAAAAAGAACAGCCGCCCGCCCTGAATTCCCCACTTAAGCGGTGATGTACCGCACTATTTTTGTAGCATACGTGCAAAAACTCGTGTAGCCACATATCTTCGCGTGGAGGATAAAATGAAAGTGTGTGACATCACCGGTGAATTCTCTGCGTGCAGCGGTTCTTTTTCCGACTGACTTGTGTGTTTGTGAAGTGGTCAGCGGACAGGGCGACTTGAGCATGGGGAACCGGAAATAACACCACAGACCGACAGGTATAAGACACCCTGCGAGTGTGCTAAAGGCAGCTTTCTCGTCTCGCGATCTATGTGATCATACAGTGTGCTCACTGCAATGGTTCATGCCAATGGCTTGTCTTGTGCTGCTATGATTGAAGTGGGTGGGGCCTGTGCCAAAACAAGTTCACAGGAGGTTTGGGGAATCTGACTGTAGTTACCGAAGGTATAAAGCACTTAAGGCCTTATTTACTAACCTGTGCTATTGAACTGGCCGTACGGTCTACTATGGTTTATCATTGTTCTTTAAACGTGGCAATATTTCCTAACCAGGATCTCCCACTTCAAAGTCAGTGCCCTCGGCACAAAGCCATCATGCTTTCAGGATAGTCCTCACATTTAAACTTCAATAGGATTCTGCACTTAACCAAAAAACACTCTCTAATATCATAGGTTAAAACAAAAAGTCCTTTGCTTTCTATTCCAGTGTTTTGGAACCTTGTTGTTCATTTCCCCACACTCCGGGACATTCAGGCCTGGCTGAGAGCGGGACCTTCAGGCCTGGCTGAGAGCGGGACCTTCAGGCCTGGCTGAGAGCGGGATCTTCAGGCCTGGCTGAGAGCGAGACCTTCAGGCCTGGCTGAGAGCGGGACCTTCAGGCCTGGCTGAGAGCGGGACCTTCAGGCCTGGCTGAGAGCGGGACCTTCAGGCCTGGCTGAGAGCGGGACCTTCAGGCCTGGCTGAGAGCGAGACCTTCAGGCCTGGCTGAGAGCGGGATCTTCAGGCCTGGCTGAGAGCGGGACCTTCAGGCCTGGCTGAGAGCGGGACCTTCAGGCCTGGCTGAGAGCGGGACCTTCAGGCCTGGCTGAGAGCGGGACCTTCAGGCCTGGATGAGAGCGGGACCTTCAGGCCTGGCTGAGAGCGAGAGAGTATATAACCAGAGCTCCTCCATAAATCCAGCTTGGCTGGTGCACTTTGGGGTTGACTGGAATTTGTATCCTCTGCCATCTGTCAGAGTGACTGTCCCGGCAGTCAGAATGATTTGCCCACTTGTTTGTCTTGACTTCTGGGAATGTTTACAAGGGAGACTGCCGGAGATGGCCCCAACACCACCCCATATAGACTGTCCATAATACGCCTGTGCTCTGTATCTTACAGGGCCGTTTAACCCCTTCAGTACTTTAAGACCTCCCCGGAAAATACAATGACCTCTATTTAGAAAGCAGTGCTAGCTAAGCCAGACGTTCTCTTCCAGGGCAGGAAGTGTGCTATGACAGAGCCCCACAGAACAAATATGGCCTAATATCTTCCTATCAGTATGGGAATAACACTGCTCTGGATTTAGTTTGCCATTTGATGAAAATGTTGCAGGGCGGGCGGGGGGGGGGCTCTTTAAATGTAAAATATGGCATCATATTTTGGCGTAAAAATGGTGACATTTTTTATTAACCTTATTTTTAAAAACGAAGTCACATGACCGATGTGATCAGCAAGGTATAAAAATACACTTAGAAATGTCACAATGTTATACCTTTTGACATTATAAACCGTTATTGTACCAGGCCCGGCTCTCTTCTCTGCCCTATACGGTATATCTGGGAGTTTTATAAGCATCTGATACATTGAAGACGATCTGACGACACAGTGCTTCTCCAAGAGCTTGAGAATGCCTGAATACTGCTGACAACCCTTTGAGTGGGATATCTTCCCTCTCTCCAGGCCCTTATACATATAGTCTACATACATTGCACTACTTTTCTATACCCTGTGAATCTTTGCGCTCTGGAGTTGCTGTTTTACCAAAATTAGATTGTAAGTTCTTCGTAACCATTGTGCCTGCTGGGCACACTTTCAGCTCTAGCGGGGCTCACCCAAAATGGGCCTGGGTGACACACGCTCCACATCTGCCCCCCCCGTCCCCGCAGCATACAACTCCGCACGCCAAGTGGACAGCCAAATGCAAGCCTGCCCGTGGACCATCTTGGAGAAAAGACCCTGCAGAGTGGCTGAGGTGCTGTGGCAGATTTCCCATAAGGCCAGTTAGGCCCGGGCCTAAGCCGGCAACATTTTGGGGCAGCAAAAATGTCCACCCCCATATACATTTGCCACGCTCTTGGGCCTGATGGGAAGTCACACATATGCCGGGCGCCTCCTTTCTGCCGCCCTCCTTCCGATTTCCGGCTTCAGATGACGTCATGATGTAGCGTTGCCATGGCACTTTGGTGACTTCCGCGGCGTCATTTGACGCTGCGAATCGGAAGGAGGAGGAGGGCAGCAGAAAGGAGGCGGCCGGCACATGGAAGGGCCTTGGGGCGGCGGATTTCTAAATCTGCCGCTGCTTAGGTGTCGCAGTGTGTGGATAAAAACAGATACAAAATAGTTTGGTACATTCGTATTTGAAAAGGCTCCAAGAACGTGCCTCTGCAGGCCTCACTTTTACGGCACAAAAGATACTTGTGTCCTCACAGTCTCAGCTGGATACGTCTACCATAGCCTGAACTACAAGGTCCACTATCCTACTAGTTTCGCTAACAGAGTTGGCTTCATCAGGGATGACAACCGTCTCTCAGTCTCATCTATATCTAAATAATTGAAAATTGTGAGATTGTTAGTAGATGTGGTGAATGTGATTGGTCCGTGGGTCCGAACCCCCCGACTCTCATTGGCCAAGAGGTACGCTCCACTGTGACACACACATACACACACATTGGTCCCTGTGTCCCCCCGCCCATAGTCAGCCTCCCATACGACTCTCATTGGCCAAAAGGTACACTGACACACACCGACTTCACTGTCACACACTCACACTGACACACCATACCCCCAGAAAACATCATATGAGACTTGACCCCTGCGGAGTTCTTGGTAAGTTTAATCCATCTCACACTGTCACCCCTGTCTACACACTCACACCTGACACTATCACCCCTGTTTAATATTTTACCTTCCTGCCTGCTCCACACTCCCTCTGGCTGCATTCTCCTTTCACTCCGCCGCGCAGCTGCCTTCCCGCATAGCTCCGCACACACACTCCCTCTGCCTGCACTCTCTATCTTTAATTAAAAAAAATCGCCTTCACCCTCCACAAAATGTCCGCCTTCCCGCGCACACTGCCTTCCCGCTTCACATACTGATTTTATTGCCACCTTCACCTTACACACATTTCCACATAAAGGCTACAATAAAAAATATCCCACCTTTGATAAGCACATTTTGCCTTCACAATATTTCCACATACGCACTTCACCTAATATAATTTTCAACCTTTACAAAATGGCCGCCCGCCTTCACCTTCCTGCCACCTACGCACACAGATTTGCCCACTTCACATACTGTTAATGTTATTGTGTGTGTGTGTGACTGTCACTGTGTGTCTCTCTGTGTGTGTGTGTGTGTGTCACTGTGTGTGTGTGTCACTGTCTCTGTGTGTGTGTGTGTCTGTCTCTGTGTGTCTCACTGTCTCTGTGTGTGTGTGTGTGTCAGTCACTGTGTGTGTCACTGTCACTGTGTGTGTCTCACTGTCACGGCCTGTGTGTGTCTCTGTGTGTGTCACTGTCTGTGTCACAGTCACTGTGTTTGTGTGTCACTGTCTGTGTGTGGCAGCAGCCGCCTGAGGTGATGAAGGACCTGAGTATCACCAGGGCAGCGCGGGTAAGCAGCGCTCCTGGGGGGACAGGGTATAAGAGGAGTGGGGCTTGGGGGTATAAGAGGCTTGGGGGATAGAAGAACGAGTCTGCGGAGGGAGAGACACCTCACTACCGCCTCTCCTCCTCCCCACACAGGGCAGCAGCTGCAGAGGAGGGCACCTGCTCCGCAGTGCACAAGTGTAAGATGAGATGGAGCTATGCAGGGCCTTGACAGGGGAAGGGCAGGAGGGCCCTGGGACACCACCAGGCCTGACGCCTAATCCCAGCATCATTGGTCTCCTTTACTTCAATACATGTTGTATGATTAACTTTTGCAGACACCCCCCCCCCCCAATGATCTGTGCCCCATAAAATGACTCAGTGTGATCTAAGCTGTCAGACCGTCCCTCATGCATCTCAAATTGCCACTTCTTGCAGCTCATTGTCATTCTTGTTTAGAGAGTGTCTGAAAGCAAGTGAGTGTATGAGTGAGAGGGTCTGAGAGTGTGTGATTTCCCCCCCCTCTCTGATGTGTGTGTGTGTGTGTGTGTATACAGACACCAACCCACAGTCAGTCATAGTCACCCACCACCCAAGTGTCAGTCAGTCACCCAAGTGTCAGTCAGTCACCCAAGTGTCAGTCAGTCACCCAAGTGTCAGTCAGTCACACAAGTGTCAGTCAGTCAGTCACCCACCCAAACCTGGAAAACCAGTTGCGAGTTGCAACATCATCAATACCAGCTAACATCACACGCCTCACCAAAGAGAAGCAGTTCCAGCCATCACATTAGGGGTGAGTTAATTAAATGTTTGACCAAATATAGCAGGCTCATTTTTAAGTTGATAATTTTGTATGGCCCGCGAATGATGTTATAAATATCCAAATGGCCCTTGGCAAAAAAAAGGTTCCCCACCCCTGTTTTAGTGTGACAAAAATAAAAAAGTGTCTCGTGACTGGAGGGTCCTAGGAGATTGGGGGACCACAGCGGTCCAGGTGCCCCCCAGGTAAGGTACATTAAATAAAATACGAAAAAGTGGAGACTGCTGCTTTAACATGCTTTGCATAGGATGCCAATTTGAACCCTGGTTGAAAACATGCGCTCAATGGAATACACGTGTACATTTATTTATTTATAAAATATTTTACCAGGCAGTAATACATTGAGAGTTACCTCTCGTTTTCAAGTATGTCCTGGGCACAGAGTTAAGATAAATAATACATGGTTACAAATACAGTTGCATAAATGAACAGGGTATACATTATATACAAGACATTGCATGCACTGTTCTAGAAAATATATATTATGGGCGTATGAAACACTTACAGACCAGACCAGAACTTAGACTGGAGGTGGATGTGAAAGTCTCTGGTAGGTTGTTCCAGTTTTGGGGTGCACGGTAAGAGAAGGAGGAACGGCCGGATACTTTGTTGAACCTTGGGACCATGAACAGTCTTTTGGAGTCTGATCTCAGGTGATAAGTGCTGCATGTGGTAGGGGTGAGGAGCTTGTTCAGATAGGTGGGTAGCTTGCCCATAAAGAATTTAAAGGCAAGACAGGAAAGGTGAACTTTGCGCCTAGACTCGAGTGATGACCAATCTAGTTCTCTGAGCATTTCGCAGTGATGTGTGTTGTAGTTGCATTGGAGAACAAAACGACAAATTGAATTGTAGAGGGTGTCAAGTTTGCTAAGGTGGGTTTGAGGTGCCGAGCCATATACTATGTCTCCATAGTCAATAATTGGCATTAGCATCTGCTGTGCGATACGCTTTCTGACCAGGAGACTTAGAGAGGATTTGTTCCTGTAAAGTACCCCTAGTTTGGCATAATAAATAATTCATACAGCACATGCTCACACATAAAATAACACAGAGCACAGGTGCAGGGTTCTACCAAGAGGAGGAATCCAATAACAAAGCCCCATAATAAACCAAGAACCAATGCAGGTTAAGTCCCCGTTGAACTCTGCATTGTTCATTTTTTTTGCATGCATTATTTTTACCACGTAAAAGTGTTGCCAAGGTACAAACAAATACACCCAAGGTTTTCCGCAGCAGTTATCGTGTTGATGGATGTTCTTCTTCAGGACTTGACCCTGTGGCCACTCTCGCTGTTTCCCGTGGCAGTGGCCAATTTCTACGTTCTTTTCCGCAGCACGGGAAATTGCAGCCAACTGATATCATCTCAAAATGGTATTCCTAATGCTGAGCACACACGCAATATTGTTCATTGCAGGAATTTATAATGCACTAATACAGGGGACTCAACTCCAGTACATGAGCCCCCTCCCCCCCCCCCAACAGGTCAGGTTTTCAAGATATCCCTGCTTCAGCATAGGTGGATCAATCAGTACTTTCTTCTGCACAGGTGGCTTCGTCTTTGACTGAGCCCCTGATTGAGTCACCGGTGCTGAAGCTGGGATAGCACCCTGGAGTAGAGCACCCCTGCACCAACATGTTAGAAACAGGGTAAAAGGCCATACAAAAAACTGCTTGGATACAGGTTGGCCGCAGGGGGCTTCACCTGTGGCCCTAATGTCCGGCCTTCCTCCCTGGTGAGCCCTGTTCTCTCTTCCCAGTGCAGAGCGGGGACGTTGCTGCAGCCTCTCCCCGCTCCCTCCTGTCTGCAGTTTTAGGAGCGTGTGCTCATAAATAGTGTTCTGTTCCTCTGCGGTGCTCAGCCATACTTCCAAGGGCAAGGAAGAGGTGGGACAGTGTTGAGCGCACAGGCATTAAGGAGGGATGTGCTCCTACCCATGGCTTCAATGTCTCTGCTCCATGTGCAATTACTGAGGCGAGGAGTGCATTCCCCCCATGTTGATCTGTCTTTGGGAAGAGAGAGAGAGAGAGGTACACTCCCCTCCCAACACCCACTACCCCCACCCATGTTACTCTCTCTCCTTGCCATGTGAGTCTCTGCCCCCCACATCACTCTCCACCCCCCCCCCCCCCGCCCATCACGTCACCCACATTTACCACAGCCCAGCCGTAATGTAAAGAAAAGGATTGTGTAGACATTGTCAATAGTGAAAAAAGCCCGGTGTGTAAAAGATGAGGAGGTGTTGCAGAACATAGAAGTGGATGAGAGATTGGTAGAAAGGTGAAAGATATAAGAGGCGATGAGAGAGGAATAGAAGATAGAAAGCTAACGGAGACAGACAGCTGTGTGATTCTGAAAGATAATGTACAACAACTTCTATATCTGGATCTCTTCAGGGCCCTGTACATCTCTCTCTGCTAATATATCAGCTCTTCTGCTACATCTCTCTTCGCCTCTTGTGCTCAGCTCAAGGCTACCTCCTTTCATCACGTCCCTGACATATGAGGTATTTGTCACTTGCTGCTATCTACCTCTGGATCTCTATTCCCGTTAGTGTTCCCCAAGCTCCCACTCTGCCCGTCTTCAAGACACGATCGGAAATCATGCAATGTGGTGTCCCTTTCCCCGGGACTAAGGGAACTACACGTGCTGTCTTTACCTGTGGCTCACAGAAGGCCTGAGCCTCCGCCGCTGGGAGCCTGGGGTGAGCTCGTCTATCTGGATACAGCGCCTCCACCTTCGAGGGGTCCTAGCGTAGCTGGATAACCCCTCACAGGACCCAAATACAATAGCGAGAAATACAAACACACAAGTATAGTGTAACAGTAACAAGCACGCTAATAACAATGGTACTCCCAACACCACGTCCCCAACAATGCAATAACCCACACAGTGTTTACTACCCCCAGTAGGGTTCCCCCAAAGTAGTGAGGGTGACTGGGCACCTAACCACCTTAGTGTCCACAGACAAGGCCCACCCAAAGAGTGTGTGTGTGGAGTAGCGCTACCCCTGTATAGTGTTGTTGGTGCACGTGGGTATCTTCGTAATCTCAGCCCAGACCAGGGTAGATGGGACATAGTGGAGATACAAGACCGCATTGTGATACCACAACGTCAAGTCTGCCGAATCCCTCCTCTCCTTACCGGAGGCGTCCGCCTCTTAAAGTATAACGTGTCTCCCTTAAAGTATATAGGGGCCTGTGGTCTGGTCCCAGACTGCAGGCCACAGCTCACTGCGGCGCCATCCTCTATCACTAAAGTACTAAGGGGAGCGTCCTCATCTGGGGCCTTCCCTACAGTACACAAACTGAAAGGGCTCAGGGGCCTAACTGGGGGAGCCACTGGCACCAGGACACTACCTTCTCTGCTGCGGTCCCCGCTCCGACTCGCACGCTCTCTTCGCGCCAACTGTATCCTGTATCCTTAGGCTGCTAGTGCCCCTAAGGCTCCTGGGACATGTAGTCCCTTGCTGAGCCATGGGTAAGAGAGAGGGGATGGGGGAGAGATACCAGTGACGTTTACATATTTTTATTAGGAAATGCTCAAGCGTACGCGTAGGTTATTGTAACTTATGTATTTAATTTTTTTCTGGTGCAGCCCAAGTCTTGCAGTCGTACTTAAGAATTGGCCCCCAAGCTATTCTGAATTTGAAGGTCCTGATCTAGTAGGTTCTGGACCTAGTCAGAGGAGATACATAGGCTAAGATACCCGCTGCATAATGACTTGGAGGAATAGCTTGCAGATAGGCAGTGATGCGAGAAACGAACTGGCTAATTGGGCCAATCCAGTGGGATTGCTCTATGAGGACAGTGCGGCATCCTTCTCCTGCAAACTTAGGCTACCTGATACTTTAACAGGCGCTGGCTAATGATTGGAGCATATAACTATACTGAAAAACAATAAACAGTGACAGAGATACAGCTAGCTGTACATTAGACACATAGAAACTTTAATACAGGACTTACAGTGAGGCTCCAATCAGAACTCTGAAGAACCTGCTGGGCTATATATAGCCTCTGTGCTTCCTACGGTGACATCACTGGTCACGGAATAGAAACGGGAGCGGTGCACCCTGACTGTACGGACCCAGTTAATCCATTAAACCAGTTGCCATGCAAGAGGGGGCTATACAATGGTGTCCACAACCTTTTATAAAATATACATTTAAATTCAGAGTATACAGGATAATACATACAGTACAGCCGCATGCGTTTATCTTTTCAAATAACACAGATACAATATTAGGCCTGATATTACATCACTAACATATTTACAGAATCAACACATGATACAGCTTCAGTGGTTCAAAACCACACACTAGATTGTAAGCTCTCCGGGGCAGGGACTCCTCGTCCTATTCTTACTTTCATGTCTTAAGCACTTATTGTATGTATGTATGTCTTTATTTATTAATAATGAACAATTATTAATAATTCATGTCTTAATCACTTATTCCTATTACGTGTTATATTATTATGTCACGTATTACTGCTGTGAAGCACTATATCCTAGATGGCGCTATATAAATAAAGGTATACATACAGTACAAACTGATCTCTACGATCAGAGCATCTTTCTTTAACAGTAATGGGCTGGGTCAGGCTTCTTGATTACTCCTCCATTCCCATCGGGTACCTCTATGAAGTGCGCCCTCTTACACCCCACATTGTTCACATACACCACCCGCTCTCTGTAGACGCTGTGGCCTACATGCCAGATCTGAACTATTTTGGCTACACAGTCCTTCCTTGAAGTAAGGATAGCGTGACCATGATGAGTCATATCATCTTTTACCGCATTTTCAGTCCACTGGTGCTGAACCTGCTTCCAGAACAAAGGATGGGACGATATATACACTGTGGTGCTCCGTATGGTGACAACACTGGTCTCAGGGTAGAAAGGGGAAGAGTGAATCCGGAGTGATCCCACCCAGTTAACCTCTTAAAGCAGTGCAAAATTCCCTATATATATATGTGTGTGTGTGTGTGTGTGTATGTGTGTGTGTACGATAGGTGTATAAAGTGCTTAAGAGCCCTACCGACAGCACATTTCTGGGCACAGTGAAGGACCATATCTACAGTCCCTGTGGGCAAAGATGATGCAGTGGGGTTCTAGGATCCAGAAGAGAAGTGAAGTCACTGTATGTGAACGGTGGAGCTAGAAAGGCAAGGAGGGGCTGTGTGTGAGTCTGATTTACCTGGGGAGAGAACAAACAAGACCAGTTTTCCCAGACCAGAGGAGGAGGACTATGTAGGGCGTCCTTTCAAAGGCCAAGGCAGGCCAGACCGGAGGAAAGCGACGAGGACGAGCTGGATTCACATTGACAAGTCTATGCTGAGGGATCGAGCTGAATGGGGCCATCCCGTTGAGAGTAATTGGAGTAAAACATCACAGAGACCGCTTTAGGTTACACAGACCTGTTGTATACGGGACACTAAGAAATTCCCCCCCCCCTCTCTCTCTGCACCTACTCTCGGTTTTACTAGGAGCAATTTAGTAACCGATGTTCCACCGCTATATACATGTGACCCTCCTTGTTCGGCTCTAAACGACTTTACATCGATTTGGCGATATACATGGCAATGTTCAATCTCTCATACATGTTCATGGTGCTGGGTCGAAGCAGGCTGGGTGTGGAAGATGCAGTCACCCAATCATGGGTAACTAGGACTGTGTGATGGACGGTTGGCCACACTGTTGGTGCTCTTTAATGCAAGAACGTGTAGCAGACCTATACTTGGCAAAATACTTCGGTAATGTAACGTAATTTGTCAACTACTGCCCATTTCAAGGCCAGAAATTCGAGCTTGTGCACCATGGTAATTCTTTTCGGACGCTGCTAATCCCCGACTCACAAATGCTACAGGCCGAAGTCCCTCGGAATGTTCCTGGTTAGAACACAGCTCCCAGTCCCTCTAGGCTGGCGCCCACATGTTATACATAGGGTTTTTGTGGATCGGCAAACACCAGTACTGGTGCATAAGTGAGGCAGACTTTGATGGCTTTGAAAGCCTCCTCACATTTGAGAGTCCATCTATCTCCAAATGATTTATTCATCTTGAAGTCATCCTGGCTGGTGGCCCCAGTTGCCATGCTGGGACCCCGCGGTGGCGGGTATCCTTTAGTCAGTTGGGTCAGAAGCTACACTACTGTACAGCTGAGAAGTTATTAACAAAGCATCTACAATACCCGCAGAACCCTAAGAAGGATCGTAGCCCCATCAGCTTTCTGGGCCTTGGCCAGGATGCAATGGCTTTTAATTTAGAGGGATCCATAGCCACACCTTCTTCAGACACAATGTGCCCCACATAAGTGACAGACATCCGGCAGAACTGACATTTATCCAGGGACAGCTTTAGTCCACTCTCACCTAGTCAGTCTAGTGCCTTCATCAAGTAGCCTTCATGCTCTTCCAAGGTCTTTCCAAAAACAATTAAATCATCCAAATATACTAGCACTTAGTTTATATCCCCCACAATTCATTCCATCAGTGTCTGGAAAGCGGCTGGGGAACCAGCGACTCCTTGTGGCATGCACTCAAATTGATAAAACCCCAATGGGCATAGGAAAGTGGTCTTCTCTTTGTCTTGTTTGCACATTGGAATCTAATAGTATTCACTACGTAAGTCAAGGACCGAGAACCATTTGCTCTGCGTGAGACTGTGCAGCGCATCTTCCATGCGGTGTATGGTGTACAGGCCCAGGGTGATCCGTTTGTTCAAAGTGCGGTAGTCAGAGTCTCACTGCCCCCGGGTGATGCATATGAGCTGTGGGACTCCGACATTAAACCCACCCCCATTCATTCTTGTAGGTGGTGCTTCACATCTTCCACATCGTCCGGGGCCAATCCTGGAGACCTCTCTCTGAACGGACAGCATGAAGACGAATCTGGTGCTTCACTCCCTTTACCCTTCCCACATCCCACCCATGGGTGGAGAATACTTCAGTTCTTCGAGTCATCTTGTCCCTTAGATACTTTTTCCAATGTTCTGGAGCAGTGCTGGCTCTTAAGTTAAACATCTCTGGGGTAAACCTACCCCTATCAGTTTTGTTCTGCTGAGCTATCCCCACCACAGTGTCTCTTCATACCAACACATCATTGGCGTTCTCGTTTGGTACTTTTACCACAATATTTTCCATCTTCCCTGTGGGTACGGATATTACACCGCTTTTAACCAACAGCCCCTGGGTATCCACCATGGGAGATCCACCAAGAGGATGAGGGGTGGGTGAAAGGGGCGTAGGGGGTGGGGTGGGTGAGAGAGGATGAGAGGGTGTGAGAGAGGATAACATGGGAATATTGCACAGCAGCATCTCACATTAACAAACCTACAAATGAAAATATACTGTAACACAGGACAGTTACACAATATCAGAATAGGAGTATATCAAATAAATATAAATAAGATACACCAACAGTAGCTTAACGTTTTCATTAACATTGAAATGAAAACATTAAAAAATAACATTTGAAATAATACAAATTCTATGATTTTTTGCATTTGGAACCAGTTGTTTCAATGTTATTTATAGCGCATTTTTAGATCAGTATTGCTCGCTAAGGGCCTGTAGGACAGCAGGTATGTTATTTATAACATGATCTGACCGTTATGTCATATTTTTTTTCTAAATTTCACTCCATGTGCACCAATTGGCTCCACTTCATATCCTATTTCGGAAAATAATTCAGAGCGCTCCCTCCCCACCGACGTTTCTCGGGAGCGCGTCGCGCCTATCACCCTTGTGTTGAGGATTGTTGGAGGAGCCGTCTGGCCACCCCACTAAGCATTGTTATTGTCACACCTTCATGGGGGGGAAAAACAGTGATAAAGGAGCATTTATTCGCAAAACTGTGCATATTTATTATTGATAAAAGTGCCTTAGGCAGCGTCCCCTCTGGCGCTCGGCGCTTCATGCGTTCTCTTCTGCGAGTGTGAATCGGCCCGTTCTCGTGCACGTACGCTCTCCCAAGCTCAGCACTTCGGGAGACAAAAATTTGAGATTGACGCATGATCAGCTGACGTAAGTGCCCACAGAACACAGCCGCACACACACAGCCATACACACACACACACATACACACACAGCCACACACACACATCCACACATACAGCCCCGATCCATGCCCCCCGCTCCCGCTTGCAAATTAGGCAGGACACCCTGCGCTCATGCTTTGAGAGTTGGGGACATCACAACTCTCGAGCATGAGCGCGGTCAGCGCCAGCAGGGACGCAGCCTTAGGCTGCGGTCCCAGTGCGTTCTACAGCACACGCCTCGGTGTGCACTGTGCGCACAAGCACCGCCCCCCAATCAGTCCGGGCCCAGTACATGCGTCGGCGCGCGTTTAGCAGCCGCGCTGCACGTTTTCACACATACAATTTTTTTTGTATGTGGAACTTGCGACGGAGGCGTGGCCACGCCACCGCCGGCGATTCAGCCAATGAGGGCGAACTAGCCGCGTGAGGTCATGGCCACGCCCCCTCAAAACCCCCACCACGCCCCCTCCTCCCTTCCCAATCTCTCCCAGGACCGCGATCTGCGGTGAAGCGCTGTGCACGCGCCACCCCCCCCCCCCCCCACCGGGCGCGCGTGCTACAGAACGCACTGAGACCGCAGCCTTAGAAAGAGTTGTGTTACTGCAGGTGCTTTAAATCAATTCTCAGGCACTTAAACAACGGGATCTTACGTTAGAAATGTTTATATAACTTGTACGCTCCAAAATTATTCAAATCGCCTGCTTTTCTTCCGAAAGAAATGAGAGCTGTATGTATGTAAAGCAAAACCGTCGCGGTAAGGGGTTGTAAATAAGAACTGGGGGTGCTCGGAGTTTGTAAATAAAAAGCGGGGGGGCTCTGGGTTTGTAAATAAAAGTAGGGGTGCCGTGTACCTCCTGGTTCTATAACACTTCGACCACTCCTTTGGCACTGAAGGGGTTAATTGACCGGGTTCTTGTATAGCGTGGTTTCTTACGCGAGCCGAGGGACAGTAGCATCCGTGAGCCGGAAACACGAGGCCTGGCACGCGGGCTGTTACTCCCAGCGACACGTGACCCCCGAGGCCCGGCGTGTAATCAGCTCCTCAGGAATAGTAATCAGTGAGTGCGCTGGCCGGCGCTCGCGCTGTACGCGACGTGTGTTTGGATTCCACGTTGTGCATTTTCCCCCCATCCTCCCGGGATTCCTTCCTGGCAGCCGAGCACGTGAGATGCTTTGCTTTATCATAGCGCCGCTGGCGTACAAAAAACAACGGTCTAGGATATTTGGTCGCGACCAGTTTCGCCGCGACTTGGCCCTCCACCGGAACCTGTGGCTGCCGGCCACTTCACCGCTAAGGTAAGTGCCTAAACCCCCTACCCTAAGCCCTTACCCTATAACCCCCTACCCCAAGACCTTACCCCAACACCCCCTACCCTAAGCCATTACCCCAACACCCCCTACCCTAAACCATTACCCCAACACCCCCTACCCTAAGCCCTTACCTAAATCCCCTGCCCTAAGCCCTTACCCTAACATCCCCTACCCTATACCCTTACCCTAAAAACCCCTACCATAAACCCCAACTGTTAAAAACCCTTAAATGAATCCCCTACCCTAAACTTACCTTACAAACAGGCATCTCACAACCCTGACCGATTCATTCAGACAGCGTTTTACCAGCGTTGATTGGGCATAGGCCGGCTCGGCCCTAAAGCCGGCGCCTCCAGCTTGCCGAGCTGTTCTAGGGGCTCCAGCTGACAGGCGGACCCTAAAGTCCTCACCCGTTCTCCATCTCCTGAGCTTGGCTGATGCGGCATCTCCGCCACCCAGTGGCCCCTCTGCCGGGCACTGGTTACCCTGGGGCCGACACGCCCACCCAAAGCTGCGACCTCTGACCTTAATTCCTCCCGCAAACTTGATAACTTGATGTTACCTAGGAACACCCCCAAACCCTTTGGCGATAGATACACGCCGTCCCTTCGGTGCCGTCCTAGGCGGCAATCTCTCGGTGCTTACAGTAAGAGTTTACCGCTGCAAGAGAGGATGAATTGGCCCATGGCCTTATTTGCCTACTTCCTAGCTTTCTCTTTCCTGATCCATTTCCCCGGCCCCTTCCAAATCCGCCTTGGAATATTTTCGGACCAAATGATCACGACCTCGCTCCACTGCGTCTCAAAGTGGGCGCATTCCTGTTGTAACCCATAAATGACCTCTAGTGTTTCGGTGTTGGCTAGGTCGTTCCCCCCCGAGGTGTAGCAAAATAACATCCGGTTTCACCTGAAATTCTGCTTGCGCCTTGTCCAGAGCCCGTTGCAGATCAACCAAGCACGTTCCTCTCTTCCCAAGCCAGCGCAAAATCAACCTCTCCTACGTAAAACCCAGCTGCTAGTCCCACCGCTGATCTTTCGCCCATTCGAGCGCCCAATAGATGAAGGAATGACCCATTATCCACACTTCCAGGGTTCTTGCACGGCTACCTACTGAGAGGGGAAAACATGTTAATATTCTTGCATCCGCATGTTGCTGTGCCCTTGGGCCCTGACTTCCAACTACCGGCACTGGACTTCCACCTCCCCAGTTTCTTTATGTGCTCCGGCATACAGCCGTTCTCAGCTGCCGCTGTAGCAGCACCGATTCTGAAGAAATGGGTACCAAATGCACTGGGATCCATCCCCCCAGCAGCAAGGCACCGCCTAAAAACGCTTTGGAACTGGTACATTGCGAGTGGCGTTGCGTCATGATGGATGAGGAAATTGCTCCCTACCTTGGGCCTATGCCTTGCATAGCGCTTAACGCCACTGGTCAACAACAAAGCACAATAGTTCAAGGTGGGGGTCAGCTACCTTTGGGCCCCAGCTTCCTCTAGTCTGGCTATAGAGTCTCAGTGCGGGTTTCTCTCCACCACGGCTCAGTGTTCCATACCTTCCTGGATCAGACAGAAGTCCCTATGCGATCTCTCTAGCAGTCCAGGGTGTCTCCTTGGACTAGAGATATCCCTTCGGTGGATGCGGAGGGCTTTTAAAAGGCCTTTAATGAAGCAGCTGAGCAGGCAATTAGGGCAGCACTTTTGCTTTAACTATCTCAGTGCTGTCTCAGGCTCTGCTAATAGTTTTTCCAATGCATAATGACATGACAGAGGATTCCTGCTGTTACACGTCTCCTCATATAACAGTGCTCAGTTTAATCACTACAGCTTTGTGGCTTAGAATTAAAAAAAAAACTGGAAAAACTGTGCATACATTATTTCAGCAATTCAACAAAATGCGACATTATTGGTGAATACTTCTGCAAACCACTGAATATGTCATTAACGCACTCACTTTAGTCACACAGAGGGGGCCAGGAGCTCAG
Organism: Ascaphus truei; assembly: GCF_040206685.1. Classification (NCBI taxonomy): domain Eukaryota; kingdom Metazoa; phylum Chordata; class Amphibia; order Anura; family Ascaphidae; genus Ascaphus; species Ascaphus truei. Next base: position 464,820,380 of record NC_134484.1, read on the forward strand.
CAATTTCATGAGAGAGAGAGGAGAGAGATTGATTGTATAGAGTGTTTTGGGAGGTAAAAAGTAAAGGGGTACTCTATAACAGTGGCATGCAAACTTTTTTTCTCTGTGCCCCCCTACCTGCTCTCGCCCCCCCCAAATCTTTTCTCTCTGACGTCACGTGGCAACGCGTTGCTATTTTCCCCCGCATTGCCAGAAGCCGCGGGAGACAAGGTAAGGCTAAGGCCCCGGTCACGCCGCTGTAACGCGCGCCCGCGATATTGGCCGCGCGTTCAGCCGATTCCCCGGTCTGCAGCTCACTGCAGGAGGAGAGACCAGGGGGGGCGTGGCAGGGGAGTGACGGGGGCTCGGCCATGACGTCACCCGGCAGGTTCGCCCTCATTGGCTGAACCGCCGGGGGGGCGTGCCTAATCGCTCGACTCAAGTCCTGCTCTCAATTCTATTGAGAGCAGGAGCAGCTCTCGCACGAGCGCTGCAGCCCCCCCTCGCAGCGGGCCCGGCGCCATTGAGGGGAGGGCTCTCGTCCGTGCATTGTCCGCCACAGCGGACGCTGTAGTAGGCAGCGGGGGCAAGGCCTAAGGGATATACAGAGGCTTGGCGCGCTCCCACGGCATTTAATTTAAATGTTGTGGGGAAGAGTGCAGGGCCTCTGTAAGTGCCCCCCACCCCCAACAATTTTGCGTGCCCCTAGTTTGCGCACCCCTGCTCTATAACATTTCACTCTCTCTTTCCTCTAAACAGCATATTTCAGGTTGTGGAGATGCGTATCGGGCTCACTTTTGCCAGGTTGGGGTATCAGAAGCAGAGCGCCTGGCTGTTCGGTTCCTTTATCTCTCAGCTCCCCCTAGTGGTTGCAAATATAACAGAATCGCAGCGAGCCTCCCTGTCACTAGGACAAGCTGCACATCAGCATTGGTATGTGGGAGGGAGGGCTGTGGTCAGTATCACTGCCGCGGGGTCCGTGCAGCGGAGATCAAAGGAAACAACAAGTGTTCCTAATACAGCCCTACAGACGCTATGATTAAATAAAATAAAAAAGTATGAGCATTCACGTCTGATCAGATCTCACAAGGAAAGCCCTCAGTAACCTTCCCAAACTGCTCTCCGAGCACGTGGCGGCCCCACTCGGCAAACGGTTTTCCCGACTTCCATCTTGGCGAATGGGGGCTTTAAAAAAAAAATTAAATAAAAAATAATAAAAACACACAGACGGCATCTTTAGTTTGACATATTTTGGAGATTTTTTTGTAAATTGAGGCGTGGGAGTTATTTAACCCCTGGTGTGCCGGAGGGGCCGCCGCAACAGGGGGACGCGGATCTCGCGACAGCTGCTCTCCCTCCTTTGTTACTACATGGAAGAAAGGACCAGCCCTTCTCAGCAGTCGCCCTTAATGCAAGTTTTCACTTATTGGCCTTCGATTTAAAAAAAAAAATGAGTTGTGTTTTTATTTTCTTTGGGTCCGATGTAATTCTAAACGGATCTTTTCATTATTGTCCCTTCCCAGCTTTATTTTTTATTTTTTTTCTCTTTGGCTAAAATGAAATTTAATTGGTTTCAACAAAATTAGCAAAAGCCGAAGGAGATCTCGGAGCAGCAATTTACCTGGATGTACATTACGTTAAAATTGCAACAGCGATCAGGTAAAGATTGTAAAAAAACAAACAAAAAAAAACAAAAAAACACCCAAACATTGGTAAGGAAACATAACAAGTGAAACAAATAAATATGTAAATATACTTAAACTTGGCGTCAATCATCTACATCGATGACAATAAGCATGTCACACTGCCCTTACTTCTGTCCGGTTCTAGGAGGGAATGACGAGGTTCCTTTATCCTGGACAAGCGGAATGGAGACTGGCCAATGGGAAACAGGAACATCATGCGCTGGGGATTCCTGCTGACCTGCATGGCACAGGAGCTGTTTCACTGTAATCCCCGCAGGAACCAGGCTCTCTCCGGGGCTGGAAATCACACAGCTCACACATTTGGTGCACACCCAGTTTATTTGATCTAATTAATTGGTTGCAAATATAAGAGCGTCTCATTTTTTATTGTATATAAGAATTAATGACAATGTTAAAACAACTAGATCACTTGGGTATCAAACTATCCTAGAGCTAATGTATCTCACACCTGTATTTGTAAGTATTGATACATTTGCAGGTTATTACCCAGAATCCCTGGCTGCAGTGGAATTACTATATGCGGAGAGATAATGGGGAAGGGCAGGGTTGCGGCCCTGGCTGAGACATGTGAATGTGCTCACACGTGGGATTTTTATTTAATAACTATTGATAGGATTATATAGTATTGTATTGTATGTCTTTATTTATATAGCGCCAAAAGTGTACTCAGCGCTTCACAAAGAATACAGTACAGGGAATTAAAATTATACAATAAGTGCAGCAAAATCAGACAATAGGAAAGGAAATCCCTGCCCCGAAGAGCTTACAATCTAGAGGTATGGTGGGAGAGTTACAGAGACAGCAGGTGAGGGAATAAGTGATTTCCCCCCCCCCTCTCTGATGTGTGTGTGTGTGTGTGTGTGCACAGACACCAACCCACAGTCAGTCATAGTCACCCACCACCCAAGTGTCAGTCAGTCACCCAAGTGTCAGTCAGTCAGTCACCCAAGTGTCAGTCAGTCAGTCACCCAAGTGTCAGTCAGTCAGTCAGTCACACAAGTGTCAGTCAGTCAGTCAGTCAGTCACACAAGTGTCAGTCAGTCAGTCACACAAGTGTCAGTCAGTCAGTCACCCACCCAAACCTGGAAAACCAGTTGCGAGTTGCAACATCATCAATACCAGCTAACATCACACGCCTCACCAAAGAGAAGCAGTTCCAGCCATCACATTAGGGGTGAGTTAATTAAATGTTTGACCAAATATAGCAGGCTCATTTTTAAGTTGATAATTTTGTATGGCCCGCGAAGGATGTTATAAATATCCAAATGGCCCTTGGCAAAAAAAAGGTTCCCCACCCCTGTTTTAGTGTGACAAAAATAAAAAAATGTCTCGTGACTGGAGGGTCCTAGGAGATTGGGGGACCACAGCGGTCCAGGTGCCCCCCAGTTAAGGTACATTAAATAAAATACGAAAAAGTGGAGACTGCTGCTTTAACATGCTTTGCATAGGATGCCAATTTGAACCCTGGTTGAAAACATGCGCTCAATGGAATACACGTGTACATTTATTTATTTATAAAATATTTTACCAGGCAGTAATACATTGAGAGTTACCTCTCGTTTTCAAGTATGTCCTGGGCACAGAGTTAAGACAAATAATACATGGTTACAAATACAGTTGCATAAATGAACAGGGTATACATTATATACAAGACATTGCATGCACTGTTCTAGAAAATATATATTATGGGCGTATGAAACACTTACAGACCAGACCAGAACTTAGACTGGAGGTGGATGTGAAAGTCTCTGGTAGGTTGTTCCAGTTTTGGGGTGCACGGTAAGAGAAGGAGGAACGGCCGGATACTTTGTTGAGCCTTGGGACCATGAACAGTCTTTTGGAGTCTGATCTCAGGTGATAAGTGCTGCATGTGGTAGGGGTGAGGAGCTTGTTCAGATAGGTGGGTAGCTTGCCCATAAAGAATTTAAAGGCAAGACAGGAAAGGTGAACTTTGCGCCTAGACTCGAGTGATGACCAATCTAGTTCTTTGAGCATTTCGCAGTGATGTGTGTTGTAGTTGCATTGGAGAACAAAACGACAAATTGAATTGTAGAGGGTGTCAAGTTTGCTAAGGTGGGTTTGAGGTGCCGAGCCATATACTATGTCTCCATAATCGATAATTGGCATTAGCATCTGCTGTGCGATACGCTTTATGACCAGGAGACTTAGGGAGGATTTGTTCCTGTAAAGTACCCCTAGTTTGGCATAATAAATAATTCATACAGCACATGCTCACACATAAAATAACACAGAGCACAGGTGCAGGGTTCTACCAAGAGGAGGAATCCAATAACAAAGCCCCATAATAAACCAAGAACCAATGCAGGTTAAGTCCCCGTTGAACTCTGCATTGTTCATTTTTTTTGCATGCATTATTTTTACCACGTAAAAGTGTTGCCAAGGTACAAACAAATACACCCAAGGTTTTCCGCAGCAGTTATCGTGTTGATGGATGTTCTTCTTCAGGACTTGACCCTGTGGCCACTCTCGCTGTTTCCCGTGGCAGTGGCCAATTTCTACGTTCTTTTCCGCAGCACGGGAAATTGCAGCCAACTGATATCATCTCAAAATGGTATTCCTAATGCTGAGCACACACGCAATATTGTTCATTGCAGGAATTTATAATGCACTAATACAGGGGACTCAACTCCAGTACATGAGCCCCCTCCCCCCCCCCCCCCCCCAACAGGTCAGGTTTTCAAGATATCCCTGCTTCAGCATAGGTGGATCAATCAGTACTTTCTTCTGCACAGGTGGCTTCGTCTTTGACTGAGCCCCTGATTGAGTCACCGGTGCTGAAGCTGGGATAGCACCCTGGAGTAGAGCACCCCTGCACCAACATGTTAGAAACAGGGTAAAAGGCCATACAAAAAACTGCTTGGATACAGGTTGGCCGCAGGGGGCTTCACCTGTGGCCCTAATGTCCGGCCTTCCTCCCTGGTGAGCCCTGTTCTCTCTTCCCAGTGCAGAGCGGGGACGTTGCTGCAGCCTCTCCCCGCTCCCTCCTGTCTGCAGTTTTAGGAGCGTGTGCTCATGAATAGTGTTCTGTTCCTCTGCGGTGCTCAGCCATACTTCCAAGGGCAAGGAAGAGGTGGGACAGTGTTGAGCACACAGGCATTAAGGAGGGATGTGCTCCTACCCATGGCTTCAATGTCTCTGCTCCATGTGCAATTACTGAGGCGAGGAGTGCAGTCCCCCCATGTTGATCTGTCTTTGGGAAGAGAGAGAGAGAGAGGTACACTCCCATCCCAACACCCACTACCCCCACCCATGTTACTCTCTCTCCTTGCCATGTGAGTCTCTGCCCCCCACATCACTCTCCACCCCCCCCCCCCGCCCATCACGTCACCCACATTTACCACAGCCCAGCCGTAATGTAAAGAAAAGGATTGTGTAGACATTGTCAATAGTGAAAAAAGCCCGGTGTGTAAAAGATGAGAGGAGGTGTTGCAGAACATAGAAGTGGATGAGAGATTGGTAGAAAGGTGAAAGATATAAGAGGCGATGAGAGAGGAATAGAAGATAGAAAGCTAACGGAGACAGACAGCTGTGTGATTCTGAAAGATAATGTACAACAACTTCTATATCTGGATCTCTTCAGGGCCCTGTACATCTCTCTCTGCTAATATATCAGCTCTTCTGCTACATCTCTCTTCGCCTCTTGTGCTCAGCTCAAGGCTACCTCCTTTCATCACGTCCCTGACATATGAGGTATTTGTCACTTGCTGCTATCTACCTCTGGATCTCTATTCCCGTTAGTGTTCCCCAAGCTCCCACTCTGCCCGTCTTCAAGACACGATCGGAAATCATGCAATGTGGTGTCCCTTTCCCCGGGACTAAGGGAACTACACGTGCTGTCTTTACCTGTGGCTCACAGAAGGCCTGAGCCTCCGCCGCTGGGAGCCTGGGGTGAGCTCGTCTATCTGGATACAGCGCCTCCACCTGGGAGGGGTCCTAGCGTAGCTGGATAACCCCTCACAGGACCCAAATACAATAGCGAGAAATACAAACACACAAGTATAGTGTAACAGTAACAAGCACGCTAATAACAATGGTACTCCCAACACCACGTCCCCAACAATGCAATAACCCACACAGTGTTTACTACCCCCAGTAGGGTTCCCCCAAAGTAGTGAGGGTGACTGGGCACCTAACCACCTTAGTGTCCACAGACAAGGCCCACCCAAAGAGTGTGTGTGTGGAGTAGCGCTACCCCTGTATAGTGTTGTTGGTGCACGTGGGTATCTTCGTAATCTCAGCCCAGACCAGGGTAGATGGGACATAGTGGAGATACAAGACCGCATTGTGATACCACAACGTCAAGTCTGCCGAATCCCTCCTCTCCTTACCGGAGGCGTCCGCCTCTTAAAGTATAACGTGTCTCCCTTAAAGTATATAGGGGCCTGTGGTCTGGTCCCAGACTGCAGGCTACAGCTCACTGCGGGGCCATCCTCTATCACTAAAGTACTAAGGGGAGCGTCCTTATCTGGGGCCTTCCCTACAGTACACAAACTGAAAGGGCTCAGGGGCCTAACTGGGGGAGCCACTGGCACCAGGACACTACCTTCTCTGCTGCGGTCCCCGCTCCGACTCGCACGCTCTCTTCGCGCCAACTGTATCCTCTCGCTGCTAGTGCCCCTAAGGCTCCTGGGACATGTAGTCCCTTGCTGAGCCATGGGTAAGAGAGAGGGGATGGGGGAGAGATACCAGTGACGTTTACATATTTTTATTAGGAAATGCTCAAGCGTACGCGTAGGTTATTGTAACTTATGTATTTAATTTTTTTCTGGTGCAGCCCAAGTCTTGCAGTCGTACTTAAGAATTGGCCCCCAAGCTATTCTGAATTTGAAGGTCCTGATCTAGTAGGTTCTGGACCTAGTCAGAGGAGATACATAGGCTAAGATACCCGTTGCATAATGACTTGGAGGAATAGCTTGCAGAGAGGCAGTGATGCGAGAAACGAACTGGCTAATTGGGCCAATCCAGTGGGATTGCTCTATGAGGACAGTGCGGCATCCTTCTCCTGCAAACTTAGGCTTCCTGATACTTTAACAGGCGCTGGCTAATGATTGGAGCATATAACTATACTGAAAAACAATAAACAGTGACAGAGATACAGCTAGTTGTACATTAGACACATAGAAACTTTAATACAGGACTTACAGTGAGGCTCCAATCAGAACTCTGAAGAACCTGCTTCCAGAAGAAAGGGTGGGGCTATATATAGCCTCTGTGCTTCCTACGGTGACATCACTGGTCACGGAATAGAAACGGGAGCGGTGCACCCTGACTGTACGGACCCAGTTAACCCATTAAAGCAGTTGCCATGCAAGAGGGGGCTATACAATGGTGTCCACAACCTTTTATAAAATATACATTTAAATTCAGAGTATACAGGATAATACATACAGTACAGCCACATGCGTTTATCTTTTCAAATAACACAGATACAATATTAGGCCTGATATTACATCACTAACATATTTACAGACTCAACACATGATACAGCTTCAGTGGTTCAAAACCACACACTAGATTGTAAGCTCTCCGGGCAAGGACTCCTCGTCCTATTCTTACTTTCATGTCTTAAGCACTTATTGTATGTCTTTATTTATTAATAATGAACAATTATTAATAATTCATGTCTTAATCACTTATTCCTATTATGTGTTATATTAGTACAGGCAGTCCTCGGTTATCCGACGCAATGCGTTACTCAAAATGGCGTTGGATAGCGAAACGTCGTAAAGCGAATCACATTTTCCCACAGGAACACTGTTTAAATGAAACGTTCCGTTCCTGAAGGCATTTTTAATGCTAAAATACACAAAATATTTTACTCAAGCAATAAGATACGCAGCACACACATAAATTATGATGTAAAGATTCTATTTATTGAATTCAGAACTGTATAATAAAACTGTTAGACATGTTTAAAGGCATAAATACACCACAAAACCTTCACACAGACTGATCTGGATGATTTCCCTGACTGCAGCTTTCGGATTGACATAATGTTGCAACTTTGCAAAGTGTCGTAAGAGCGTCGGATAAGCCATTTTGGCGTCGTAAAACCGGCCATAGGGATGCATTGGACAGCGTCGAATAAGCCATTCGTCGTAAAGCGAGGACTTACTGTATGTCACATGTATTACTGCTGTGAAGCTCTATGTCCTAGATGGCGCTATACACTGGCGACACACTTTATTCGAGCTCGGCTAGTCCCACGAATTCGGGTATACCCGGGTGTATTGAGGTTTGTGACTGTTTTCTGCCCGAGTGCATTGAGTTATTTTCCAGGCAGGGATTGAAGCATTTTATTCCCGCTGGCTGCAATACTGCACAGTATATATATATATATACTGCATTACAATTCATGAATTTATGCCATCTGGTAGACACGCGAAGCATTGCAGCCTTTTAAATCCTAATCATTATCATTTAACAGATCAGCCGCCCGTCAGCCAGGCATGAACCCAGGCTGGGAAGGCAAATGCAACGGGGCTTGTCAGAGGTGAGGAGCGGCGCATTCCAGGTATCTGCCAGGTACATACCGGGTATTTGCTCGGATAAAGTGTGTTGCAGCAGTATAAATAAAGGTATACATACAGTACAAACTGATCTCTACGATCAGAGCATCTTTCTTTAACAGTAATGGGCTGGGTCAGGCTTCTTGATTACTCCTCCATTCCCATCGGGTACCTCTATGAAGTGCGCCCTCTTACACCCCACATTGTTCACATACACCACCCGCTCTCTGTAGACGCTGTGGCCTACATGCCAGATCTGAACTATTTTGGCTACACAGTCCTTCCTTGAAGTAAGGATAGCGTGACCATGATGAGTGATATCATCTTTTACCGCATTCTCAATCCACTGGTGCTGAACCTTCCTCCAGAACAAAGGATGGGACGATATATACACTGTGGTGCTCCATATGGTGACAACACTGATCTCAGGGTAGAAAGGGGAAGGGTGAATTCGGAGTGATCCCACCCAGTTAACCTCTTAAAGCAGTGCAACATTCCATATATATATATATATATGTATGTGTGTGTATGTATGTATGTATGTGTATGTGTGTGTGTGTGTGTGTGTGTGTACGATAGGTGTAAAGTGCTTAAGAGCCCTACCGACAGCACATTTCTGGGCACAGTGAAGGGCCATATTGTATTGTATTGCATATCTTTATTTATATAGCGCCATTAATGTACATAGCACTTCACAGTAGTAATACATGTGGTAATCAAATAATTAACAGATAATATAAATAACAGGTCATGGGAATAAGTGCTTCAGACATAAAAGTAACATTAAGGAAGAGGAGTCCCTGCCCCGAGGAGCTTACAGTCTAATTGGTAGGTAGGGAGAACGTACAGAGACAGTAGGAGGGAGTTCTGGTAAGTGCGTCTGCAGGGGGCCAAGCTTTATGTATCATGTGTTCAGAATAGCCACAGTGCTATTCATATGCTTCTTTAAGCAAGTGTGTCTTAAGGTGGGTCTTAAAGGTGGATAGAGAGGGTGCTAGTCGGGTACTGAGGGGAAGGGCATTCCAGAGGTGTGGGGCAGTCAGTGAGAAAGGTTTAAGGCGGGAGAGGGGTTTAGATACATATCTACAGTCCCTGTGGACAAAGACGATGCAGTGGGGTTCTAGGATCCAGAAGAGGAGTGAAGTCACTGTATGTGAACGGTGGAGCTAGAAAGGCAGGGAGGGGGTGTGTGTGAGTCTGATCTATGCGGGGAGAGAACAAACAAGACCAGGTTTCCCAGACCAGAGTAGGAGGACTGTGTAGGGCGTCCTTTCAAAGGCCAAGGCAGACCAGACCGGAGGAAAGCGTCGAGGACGAGCTGGATTCACATTGACAAGGCTATGCTGAGGGATCGAGCTGAATGGGGCCATCCCGTTGAGAGTAGTTGGAGTAAAAACATCACAGAGACCGCTTTAGGTTACACAGACCTGTTGTATACGGGACACTAAGAAATTCTCCCCCCCCCCCCCCCCTCTCTCTCTGCACCTACTCTCGGTTTTACTAGGAGCAATTTAGTAACCGATGTTCCACCGCTATATACATGTGACCCTCCTTGTTCGGCTCTAAACGACTTTATATCGATTTGGCGATATACAGTACATGGCAATGTTCAATCTCTCATACATGTTCATGGTGCTGGGTCGAAGCAAGCTGGGTGTGGAAGATGCAGTCACCCAATCCTGGGTAACTAGGACTGTGTGATGGACGGTTGGCCACACTGTTGGTGCTCTTTAATGCAAGAAAGTGTAGCAGACCTATACTTGGCAAAATACTTCGGTAACGTAACGTAATTTGTCAACTACTGCCCATTTCAAGGCCAAAAATTCGAGCTTGTGCACAATGGTAATTATTTTCGGACGCTGCTAATCCCTGACTCACAAATGCTACAGGCCGAAGTCCCTAGGAATGTTCCTGGTTAGAACACAGCTCCCAGTCCCTCTAGGCTGGAGCCCACATGTAATACATAGGGTTTTTGTGGATCGGCAAACACCAGTACTGGTGCATACGTGAGGCAGGCTTTGGTGGCTTTGAAAGCCTCCTCACATTTGAGAGTCCATCTATCTCCAAATGATTTATTCATCTTGAAGTCGTCCTGGCTGGTGGCCCCAGCTGCCATGCTGGGACCCCGCGGTGGCGGGTATCCTTTAGTCAGTTGGGTCAGAAGCTACACTACTGTACAGCTGAGAAGTTATATACAAAGCATCTACAATACCCGCAGAACCCCAAGAAGATCGTAGCCCATCAGCTTTCTGGGCCTTGGCCATGATGCAATGGCTTTTAATTTAGAGGGATCCATAGCCACACCTTCTTCAGACACAATGTGCCCCACATAAGTGACAGACATCCGGCAGAACTGACATTTATCCAGGGACAGCTTTAGTCCACTCTCACCTAGTCTGTCCAGTGCCTTCATCAGGTAGCCTTCATGGTCGTCCAAGGTCTTTCCAAAAACAATTAAATCATCCAAATATACTAGCACTTAATTTATATCCCCCACAATTCATTCCATCAGTGTCTGGAAAGCGGCTGGGGAACCAGCGACTCCTTGTGGCATGCACTCAAATTGATAAAACCCCAATGGGCATAGGAAAGTGGTCTTCTCTTTGTCTTGTTTGCACATTGGAATCTGATGGTATTCACTACGTAAGTCGAGGACCGAGAACCATTTGCTCTGTGTGAGACTGTGCGGCGCATCTTCCATGCGGTGTATGGTGTACAGGCCCAGGGTGATCTGTTTGTTCAAAGTGTGGTAGTCAGCATCTCACTGCCCCCGGGTGATGCAGATGAGCTGTGGGACTCCGACATTAAACCCACCCCCATTCATTCTTGTAGGTGGTGCTTCACATCTTCCACATCGTCCGGGGCCAATCCTGGAGACCTCTCTCTGAATGGACAGCATGAAGACGAATCTGGTGCTTCACTCCCTTTACCCTTCCCACATCCCACCCATGGGTGGAGAATACTTCAGTTCTTCGAGTCATCTTGTCCCTTAGATACTTTTTCCAATGTTCTGGAGCAGTGCTGGCTCTTAAGTTAAACATCTCTGGGGTAAACCTACCCCTATCAGTTTTGTTCTGCTGAGCTAGCCCCACCACAGTGTCTCTTCATACCAACACATCATTGGCGTTCTCGTTTGGTACTTTTACCACAATATTTTCCATCTCCCCTGTGGGTACGGATATTACACCGCTTTTAACCAACGTCCCCTGGGTATCCACCATGGAGGATCCACCAAGAGGATGAGGGCTGGGTAAAAGGGGCCTTGGAGGTGGGATGGGTGGGAGAGGATGAGAGGGTGTGAGAGAGGATAACATGGGAATATTGCACAGCAGCATCCCACATTATAGCTGCAGTTCAGTCAATATCCTGCATGTGTGTTTTTTTTAATAAATCAGTTCTGTAGTAAGAAAAAATACTTTTAGCATTTTCTGTTTTTAAAAAAACAACTTTGAAAGACCAATTTTCTTTATTTATTCTATTTTAACAGCCATTTGCTAAGGCACTGCCCCTTTGTGTCCTGTCACAAGCCCTGGCACACCCCTTTGTCAGCCCTGCCCTCCTTCTTGCACATGTCAGTGCAGGAGTGCTCATGAATATTCATGAGCTTCCACTGACTGACAGAAGCAAATAAAAACATATGCCAGCTCTAATTATGTCACCAAATTTCACCTATTTGGTGAACATGGAGAACGAATTGACCTGCAGTTATACAGTTCTTTAGGTAATTAGAGATTGCACACATGAAACTATTGAAGTAAAAAAATAAATTAAAAAAAAAAAAAAAAGACTGAACTGCAGCTTTAACATACCTAGAAATGAAAATATACTGTAACACAGGACAGTTACACAATATCAGAATAGGAGTACATCAAATAAATATAAATAAGATACACCAACAGTAGCTTAACGTTTTCATTAACATTGAAATGAAAACATTAAAAAAATAACATTTGAAATAATACAAATTCTATGATTTTTTGCATTTGAAACCAGTTGTTTCAATGTTATTTATAGCGCATTTTTAGATCAGTATTGCTCGCTATGGGCCTGTAGGACAGCAGGTATGTTATTTATTACATGATCTGACCGTTATGTCATTTTTTTTCTAAATTTCACTCCATGTGCACCAATTGGCACCATTTCATATTCTATTTCGGAAAATAATTCAGAGCGCTCCCTCCCCACCGACGTTTCTCGGGCGCGCGTCGCGCCTATCACCCTTGTGGTGAGGCTTTTTGGAGGAGCCGTCTGGCCACCCTACTAAGCATTGTTATTGTCACACCTTCATGGGGGGAAAAACCAGTGATAAAAAAGCATTTATTCGCAAAACTGTGCATATTTATTATTGATAAAAGTGCCTTAGGCAGCGTCCCCTCTGGCGCTCGGCGCTTCATGCGTTCTCTTCTGCGAGTGTGAATCGGCCCGTTCTCGTGCACGCACGTTCTCCCAAGCTCAGCACTTGGGGAGACAAAAATTTGAGATTGACGCACGATCAGCTGAGGTAAGTGCCCACAGAACACAGCCGCACACACACAGCCACACACAGCCACACACACACACACACACACACACACACACAGCCATACACAGCCACACACACAGCCCCGATCCATGCCCCCCGCTCCCGCTTGCAAAATTAGGCAGGACACCCTGCGCTCATGCTTTGAGAGTTGGTGACATCACAACTCTCGAGCATGAGCGCGGTCAGCGCCAGCAGGGACGCAGCCTTAGGCTGCGGTCCCAGTGCGTTCTACAGTGCACGACTCGGTGTGCACTGTGCGCACAAGCACCGCCCCCCAATCAGTCCGGGCCCAGTACATGCGTCGGCGCGCGTTTAGCAGCCGCGCTGCACTGCAAGTTTTCACACATACAATTTTTTTTGTATGTGGAACTTGCGACGGAGGCGTGGCCACGCCACCGCCGGCGATTCAGCCAATGAGGGCGAACCAGCCGCGTGAGGTCATGGCCACGCCCCCTCAAAACCCCCACCACGCCCCCTCCTCCCTTCGCAATCTCTCCCAGGACCGCGATCTGCGGTGAAGCGCTGTGCACGCGCCACCCCCCCCCCCCCACCGGGCGCGCGTGCTACAGAACGCACTGAGACCGCAGCCTTAGAAAGAGTTGTGTTACTGCAGGTGCTTTAAATCAATTCTCAGGCACTTAAACAACGGGATCTTACGTTAGAAATGTTTATATAACTTGTACGCTCCAAAATTATTCAAATCGCCTGCTTTTCTTCCGAAAGAAATGAGAGCTGTATGTATGTAAAGCAAAACCGTCGCGGTAAGGGGTTGTAAATAAGAACTGGGGGTGCTCGGAGTTTGTAAATAAAAAGCGGGGGGGCTCTGGGTTTGTAAATAAAAGTAGGGGTGCCGTGTACCTCCTGGTTCTATAACACTTCGACCACTCCTTTGGCACTGAAGGGGTTAATTGACCGGGTTCTTGTATAGCGTGGTTTCTTACGCGAGCCGAGGGACAGTAGCATCCGTGAGCCGGAAACACGAGGCCTGGCACGCGGGCTGTTACTCCCAGCGACACGTGTCCCCCGAGGCCCGGCGTGTAATCAGCTCCTCAGGAATAGTAATCAGCGAGTGCGCTGGCCGGCGCTCGCGCTGTACGCGACGTGTGTTTGGATTCCACGTTGTGCATTTTCCCCCCCTCCTCCCGGGATTCCTTCCTGGCAGCCGAGCACGTGAGATGCTTTGCTTTATCATAGCGCCGCTGGCGTACAAAAAACAACGGTCTAGGATATTTGGTCGCGACCAGTTTCGCCGCGACTTGGCCCTCCACCGGAACCTGTGGCTGCCGGCCACTTCACCGCTAAGGTGAGTGCCTAAACCCCCTACCCTAAGCCCTTACCCTTAAACTCCCTACCTTAAGGCCTTACCCTATAACCCCCTACCCCAACACCCCCTACCCCAAGACCTTACCCCAACACCCCCTACCCTAAGCCATTACCCCAACACCCCCTACCCTAAACCATTACCCCAACACCCCCTACTCTAAGCCCTTACCTAAATCCCCTGCCCTAAGCCCTTACCCTAACATCCCCTACCCTATACCCTTACCCTAAAAAACCCTACCATAAACCCCAACTGTTAAAAACCCTTAAATGAATCCCCTACCCTAAACTTACCTTACAAACAGGCATCTCACAACCCTGACCGATTCATTCAGACAGCGTTTTACCCCGTTCTCCATCTCCTGAGCTTGGCTGATGCGGCAGCTCCGCCACCCAGTGGCCCCTCTGCCGGGCACTGGTTACCCTGGGGCCGACACGCCCACCCAAAGCTGCGACCTGACCTTAATTCCTCCCGCAAACTTGATAACTTGATGTTACCTAGGAACACCTCCAAACCCTTTGGCGATAGATGCACGCCGTCCCTTCGGTGCCGTCCTAGGCGGCAATCTCTCTGTGCTTACAGTAAGAGTTTACCGCTGCAAGAGAGGATGAATTGGCCCATGGCCTTATTTACCTACTTCCTAGCTTTCTCTTTCCTGATTCATTTCCCCGGCCCCTTCCAAATCCGCCTTGGAATATTTTTGGACCAAATGATCACGACCTCGCTCCACTGCGCCTCCAAGTGGGCGCATTCCTGTTGTAACCCATAAAGGACCTCTAGTGTTTCGGTGTTGGCTAGGTCGTTCCCCCCCGAGGTGTAGCAAAATAACATCCGGTTTCACCTGAAATTCTGCTTGCGCCTTGTCCAGAGCCCGTTGCAGATCAACCAAGCACGTTCCTCTCTTCCCAAGCCAGCGCAAAATCAACCTCTCCTACGTAAAACCCAGCTGCTGGTCCCACCGCTGATCTTTCGCCCATTCGAGCGCCCAATAGATGAAGGAATGACCCATTATCCACACTTCCAGGGTTCTTGCACGGCTACCTACTGAGAGGGGAAAACATGTTAATATTCTTGCATCCGCATGTTGCTGTGCCCTTGGGCCCTGACTTCCAACTACCGGCACTGGACTTCCACCTCCCCAGTTTCTTTATGTGCTCCGGCATACAGCCGTTCTCAGCTGCCGCTGTAGCAGCACCGATTCTGAAGAAATGGGTACCAAATGCACTGGGATCCATCCCCCCAGCAGCAAGGCACCACCTAAAAACGCTTTGGAACTGGTACATTGCGAGTGGCGTTGCGTCATGATGGATGAGGAAATTGCTCCCTACCTTGGGCCTATGCCTTGCATAGCGCTTAACGCCACTGGTCAACAACAAAGCACAATAGTTCAAGGTGGGGGTCAGCTACCTTTGGGCCCCAGCTTCCTCTAGTCTGGCTATAGAGTCTCAGTGCGGGTTTCTCTCCACCACGGCTCAGTGTTCCATACCTTCCTGGATCAGACAGAAGTCCCTATGCGATCTCTCTAGCAGTCCAGGGTGTCTCCTTGGACTAGAGATATCCCTTCGGTGGATGCGGAGGGCTTTTAAAAGGCCTTTAATGAAGCAGCTGAGCAGGCAATTAGGGCAGCACTTTTGCTTTAACTATCTCAGTGCTGTCTCAGGCTCTGCTAATAGTTTTTCCAATGCATAATGACATGACAGAGGATTCCTGCTGTTACACGTCTCCTCATATAACAGTGCTCAGTTTAATCACTACAGCTTTGTGGCTTAGAATTAAAAAAAAAACTGGAAAAACTGTGCATACATTATTTCAGCAATTCAACAAAATGCGACATTATTGGTGAATACTTCTGCAAACCACTGAATATGTCATTAACGCACTCACTTTAGTCACACAGAGGGGGCCAGGAGCTCAGCAATTTCATGAGAGAGAGAGGAGAGAGATTGATTGTATAGAGTGTTTTGGGAGGTAAAAAGTAAAGGGGTACTCTATAACAGTGGCATGCAAACTTTTTTTCTCTGTGCCCCCCTACCTGCTCTCGCCCCCCCCAAATCTTTTCTCTCTGACGTCACGTGGCAACGCGTTGCTATTTTCCCCCGCATTGCCAGAAGCCGCGGGAGACAAGGTAAGGCTAAGGCCCCGGTCACGCCGCTGTAACGCGCGCCCGCGATATTGGCCGCGCGTTCAGCCGATTCCCCGGTCTGCAGCTCACTGCAGGAGGAGAGACCAGGGGGGGCGTGGCAGGGGAGTGACGGGGGCTCGGCCATGACGTCACCCGGCAGGTTCGCCCTCATTGGCTGAACCGCCGGGGGGGCGTGCCTAATCGCTCGACTCAAGTCCTGCTCTCAATTCTATTGAGAGCAGGAGCAGCTCTCGCACGAGCGCTGCAGCCCCCCCTCGCAGCGGGCCCGGCGCCATTGAGGGGAGGGCTCTCGTCCGTGCATTGTCCGCCACAGCGGACGCTGTAGTAGGCAGCGGGGGCAAGGCCTAAGGGATATACAGAGGCTTGGCGCGCTCCCACGGCATTTAATTTAAATGTTGTGGGGAAGAGTGCAGGGCCTCTGTAAGTGCCCCCCACCCCCAACAATTTTGCGTGCCCCTAGTTTGCGCACCCCTGCTCTATAACATTTCACTCTCTCTTTCCTCTAAACAGCATATTTCAGGTTGTGGAGATGCGTATCGGGCTCACTTTTGCCAGGTTGGGGTATCAGAAGCAGAGCGCCTGGCTGTTCGGTTCCTTTATCTCTCAGCTCCCCCTAGTGGTTGCAAATATAACAGAATCGCAGCGAGCCTCCCTGTCACTAGGACAAGCTGCACATCAGCATTGGTATGTGGGAGGGAGGGCTGTGGTCAGTATCACTGCCGCGGGGTCCGTGCAGCGGAGATCAAAGGAAACAACAAGTGTTCCTAATACAGCCCTACAGACGCTATGATTAAATAAAATAAAAAAGTATGAGCATTCACGTCTGATCAGATCTCACAAGGAAAGCCCTCAGTAACCTTCCCAAACTGCTCTCCGAGCACGTGGCGGCCCCACTCGGCAAACGGTTTTCCCGACTTCCATCTTGGCGAATGGGGGCTTTAAAAAAAAAATTAAATAAAAAATAATAAAAACACACAGACGGCATCTTTAGTTTGACATATTTTGGAGATTTTTTTGTAAATTGAGGCGTGGGAGTTATTTAACCCCTGGTGTGCCAGAGGGGCCGCCGCAACAGGGGGACACGGATCTCGCGACAGCTGCTCTCCCTCCTTTGTTACTACATGGAAGAAAGGACCAGCCCTTCTCAGCAGTCGCCCTTAATGCAAGTTTTCACTTATTGGCCTTCGATTTAAAAAAAAAAATGAGTTGTGTTTTTATTTTCTCTGGGTCCGATGTAATTCTAAACGGATCTTTTCATTATTGTCCCTTCCCAGCTTTATTTTTATTTATTTTTTTTCTCTTTGGCTAAAATGAAATTTAATTGGTTTCAACAAAATAGCAAAAGCCGAAGGAAATCTCGGAGCAGCAATTTACCTGGATGTGCATTACGTTAAAATTGCAACAGCGATCAGGTAAAGATTGTAAAAAACAAACAAAAAAAAACAAAAAAAAACACCCAAACATTGGTAAGGAAACATAACAAGTGAAACAAATAAATATGTAAATATACTTAAACTTGGCGTCAATCATCTACATCGAAGACAATAAGCATGTCACTGCCTTTACTTCAGCCCGGTTCTAGGAGGGAATGACGAGGTTCCTTTATCCTGGACAAGCAGAATGGAGACTGGCCAATGGGAAACAGGAACATCATGCGCTGGGGATTCCTACTGACCTGCATGGCACAGGAGCTGTTTCACTGTAATCCCCGCAGGAACCAGGGTCTCTCCGGGGCTGGAAATCACACAGCTCACACATTTGGTGCACACCCAGTTTATTTGATCTAATTAATTGGTTGCAAATATAAGAGCGTCTCATTTTTTATTGTATATAAGAATTAATGACAATGTTAAAACAACTAGATCACTTGGGTATCAAACTATCCTAGAGCTAATGTATCTCACACCTGTATTTGTAAGTATTGATACATTTGCAGGTTATTACCCAGAATCCCTGGCTGCAGTGGAATTACTATATGCGGAGAGATAATGGGGAAGGGCAGGGTTGCGGCCCTGGCTGAGACATGTGAATGTGCTCACACGTGGGATTTTTATTTAATAACTATTGATAGGATTATATAGTATTGTATTGTATGTCTTTATTTATATAGCGCCAAAAGTGTACTCAGCGCTTCACAAAGAATACAGTACAGGGAATTAAAATTATACAATAAGTGCAGCAAAATCAGACAATAGGAAAGGAAATCCCTGCCCCGAAGAGCTTACAATCTAGAGGTATGGTGGGAGAGTTACAGAGACAGCAGGTGAGGGAATAAGTGCTGTATATGGCAGTGCTTGGCCACAGTGGGTGGTAGGAGTGACTGAGTGTGGGACAGTAACCATGAGTGCAGGCTGTTGGGATGCTTAACTTGTGGGGTGAGTTTTAAGGTTAGTCACTATTAAATCAGAAGTTTAACACCATTTACAGGGGAAGAGATGGCAGGCTGCATGGGTGATATCAGGTGTGTGACTTGGTTCAGGCTTAGGGGAGATCCCCAGCAGCAGGAAGGAGTAGATAGAGGGTGTGAATAGAGGATTTATGTGGGTGCTTTTTATTGAGGAGTAAAGAAGTTGTTGGGAGAGAGGTGTATAAATAATGGTGCAGTGTGTGTGATGTATGTGTGTGTGATTTATGTGTGTGTGATGTATGTGTGTGTGTGAATATACTTATCAAAGTTGCACAATGTTAATAAATAATTTATTCTCACATCTTTTTTTTTTTTTTTTTAAATATTATATAATATACACACACACACACACATATACACACACACAGGTTCCCCAGTGACACACAAACACACAGACCACTTCAAAGTGACAGACACAGTTACCCAATGACACACACACTGACAGCTACCAAGTGACACACACACAGTGATACCCGCCTCCCAAGCGCGCTTGCTGTCTCCTCTACCAGGACAGCAAAAAGCTCCAAATTCTTTACTATGTCCCAGGCCTTACACTTTAAAATGTTGCACAGCCATATGGCTCACAGCCAAAAGAGCCTGTCTTATATAGTTAAACACATTCAATTGACTAACAATTAAGGGAGGGGTCTGCCTTTTTAGCTCATACCAGGTAAATGTTAATTTGATTAAAGTTCCTTCAGTTTTTAGATAGAAATCAAACCAGTCATACCTGTTTGAAGAGATCAGAATATTAGTCCAGATATTCAGAATGCATCCATGATTAAAGATTAATCTCCAAAATTAACTCCAGACACTTTCAATGGTACACTTTAAAATGTTGCACAGCCATCATGTATAGATGATTTAGATATTTTATGTACTTTTGGGCAATGTCCCTTTAAACAACTAAATTGCGTGTACCTGATCCCTTATATATTTATACAGTATATATATATATATATATATATATATATATATACATACTGAATATATATGACACACTAGCCCCATAAATGTAGCAAGTTGTGTTATCTTCTGGCTCCCCCTGCTGGGTGCGATTGCACGTGACACACTATACACATGCCATAACCACTGGCTTCATTCTCCTGTAAAAGTCTGAATATCAGGTTTATCAAAGTAAGCTATTCCATTATTAGGGATGCCATCCCACTGCAGTATATATTGCTCCCATTTTTGCAGTCGGGAGACTTTGATAAATAGAACCCTTATTATTTATTATTATTATTATTTCCGTTGACCTTCCCCTTTGATCCTGATCCCACAGTCCAATCCTCAGCTCGATGCCAGAGTAATGTTGATGTTATATTATGAATCTGATTGGGCTTCCGCTGTCACCCTTACT
>NC_134484.1:464845350-464902850 GCF_040206685.1 Ascaphus truei
GGTATACACATACACCCCCAGAGAGGTAATACCGGTATACACATACACGCCCAGAGAGGTAATACCGGTATACACATACACCCCCAGAGAGGTAATACCGGTATACACATACACGCCCAGAGGGGTAATACCGGTATACACATACACCCCAGAGAGGTAATACCGGTATACACATACACAGCCAGAGAGGTAATACCGGTATACACACACACGCCCAGAGAGGTAATACCGGTATACACATACACGCCCAGAGAGGTAATACCGGTATACACATACACGCCCAGAGAGGTAATACCGGTATACACATACACGCCCAGAGAGGTAATACCCGTATACACATACACTCCCAGAGAGGTAATACCGGTATACACATACACGGCCAGAGAGGTAATACCGGTATACACATACACGCCCAGAGAGGTAATACCGGTATACACATACACGCCCAGAGAGGTAATACCGGAATACACATACACGCCCAGAGAGGTAATACTGGTATACACATAAACGCCCAGAGAGGTAATACCGGTATACACATACACGCCCAGAGAGGTAATACCGGTATACACATACACCCCCAGAGAGGTAATACCGGTATACACATACACGCCCAGAGAGGTAATACCGGTATACACATACACCCCCAGAGAGGTAATACCGGTATACACATACACGCCCAGAGGGGTAATACCGGTATACACATACACCCCAGAGAGGTAATACCGGTATACACATACACAGCCAGAGAGGTAATACCGGTATACACACACACGCCCAGAGAGGTAATACCGGTATACACATACACGCCCAGAGAGGTAATATCGGTATACACATACACGCCCAGAGAGGTAATACCGGTATACACATACACGCCCAGAGAGGTAATACCCGTATACACATACACTCCCAGAGAGGTAATACCGGTATACACATACACGGCCAGAGAGGTAATACCGGTATACACATACACGCCCAGAGAGGTAATACCGGTATACACATACACGCCCAGAGAGGTAATACCGGAATACACATACACGCCCAGAGAGGTAATACTGGTATACACATAAACGCCCAGAGAGGTAATACCGGTATACACATACACGCCCAGAGAGGTAATACCGGTATACACATACACGCCCAGAGAGGTAATACTGGTATACACATACACGCCCAGAGAGGTAATACCGGTATACACATACACCCCCAGAGAGGTAATACCGGTATACACACACACACGCCCAGAGAGGTAATACCGGTGTACACATACACCCAGAGAGGTAATACCGGTATACACATACACCCAGAGAGGTAATACCGGTATACACATACACCCAGAGAGGTAATACCGGTATACACATACACCCAGAGAGGTAATACCGGTATACACATACACGCCCAGAGAGGTAATACCGGTATACACATACACCCAGAGAGGTAACACCGGTATACACATACACGCCCAGAGAGGTAATACCGGTATACACATACATGCCCAGAGAGGTAATACCGGTATACACATACACGCCCAGTGAGGTAATACCAGTATACACATACACGCCCAGAGAGGTAATACCGGTATACACATACATGCCCAGAGAGGTAATACCAGTATACACATACACGCCCAGAGAGGTAATACCGGTATACACATACACGCCCAGTGAGGTAATACCAGTATACACATACACACCCAGAGAGGTAATACCGGTATACACATACACGCCCAGTGAGGTAATACCAGTATACACATACACGCCCAGAGAGGTAATACCGGTATACACATACACGCCCAGAGAGGTAATACCGGTATACACATACACGCCCAGAGAGGTAATACCAGTATACACATACACGCCCTGAGAGGTAATACCGGTATACACATACACGCCCAGAGAGGTAATACCAGTATACACATACAGTACACGCCCAGAGAGGTAATACCGGTATACACATACACGCCCAGAGAGGTAATACCGGTATACACATACACGCCCAGAGAGGTAATACCGGTATACACATACCCGCCCAGTGAGGTAATACCGGTATACACATACACACCCAGAGAAGTAATACCGATATACACATACACGCCCACAGAGGTAATACCGGTATACACATACACGCCCAGAGAGGTAATACCGGTATACACACACACCCAGAGAGGTAATACCGGTATACACATACACGCCCAGAGAGGTAATACCGGTATACGCATACACGCCCAGTGAGGTAATACCGGTATACACATGCATGCCCAGAGAGGTAATACCGGTATACACATACACATCCAGAGAGGTAATACCGGTATACACACATACACCCAGAGAGGTAATACCGGTATACACATACACGCCCATAGAGGTAATACACACATACACACCCAGAGAGGTAATACCGGTATACACATACACGCCCAGAGAGGTAATACCGGTATACACATACACGCCCATAGAGGTAATACACACATACACACCCAGAGAGGTAATACCGGTATACACATACACGCCCAGAGAGGTAATACCGGTATACACATGCACGCCCAGAGAGGTAATACCGGTATACACATACACATCCAGAGAGGTAATACCGGTATACACACATACACCCAGAGAGGTAATACCGGTATACACATACACGCCCAGAGAGGTAATACCGGTGTACACATACACACGCCCAGAGAGGTAATACCGGTATACACATACACGCCCAGAGAGGTAATACCGGTGTACACATACACACGCCCAGAGAGGTAATACCGGTATACACACACATGCCCAGAGAGGTAATACCGGTATACACATACACGCCCAGGGAGGTAATACCAGTATACACATACACGTCCAGAGAGGTAATACGGTATACACATACACGCCCAGAGAGGTAATACCGGTATACACATACACGCCCAGAGAGGTAATACCGGTATACACATACACGCCCAGAGAGGTAATACCGGTATACACATACCCGCCCAGTGAGGTAATACCGGTATACACATACACGCCCAGAGAAGTAATACCGATATACACATACACGCCCACAGAGGTAATACCGGTATACACATACACGCCCAGAGAGGTAATACCGGTATACACATACACGCCCAGAGAGGTAATACCGGTATACACATACACGCCCAGAGAGGTAATACCGGTATACACATACACGCCCAGAGAGGTAATACCGGTATACACATACACGCCCAGAGAGGTAATACCGGTATACACACACACGCCCAGAGAGGTAATACCGGTATACACACACACGCCCAGAGAGGTAATACCGGTATACACATACACGCCCAGGGAGGTAATACCAGTATACACATACACGTCCAGAGAGGTAATACGGTATACACATACACGCCCAGAGAGGTAATACCGGTATAGACATACAAGTCCAGTGAGGTAATACCGGTATACACACACACGCCCAGAGAGGTAATACCGGTATACACATACACACGCCCAGAGAGGTAATACCGGTATACACATACACGCCCAGAGAGGTAATACGGTATACACATACACGCCCAGAGAGGTAATACCGGTATACACATACCCGCCCAGAGAGGTAATACCGGTATACACATACACGCCCAGAGAGGTAATACCGGTATACACATACACGCCCAGAGAGGTAATACCGGTATACACATACACGCCCAGAGAGGTAATACCGGTATACACATACACGCCCAGAGAGGTAATACCGGTATACACACACACGCCCAGAGAGGTAATACCGGTATACACACACACGCCCAGAGAGGTAATACCGGTATACACATACACGCCCAGAGAGGTAATACCGGTATACACATACACACGCCCAGAGAGGTAATACCGGTATACACATACACCCCCAGAGAGGTAATACCGGTATACACATACACGCCGAGAGAGGTAATACCGGTATACACATACACCCCAAGAGAGGTAATACCGGTATACACATACACGCCCAGAGAAGTAATACAGGTATACACACACATGCCCAGAGAGGTAATACCGGTATACACATACACGCCCAGAGAGGTAATACCGGTATACACACACACGCCCAGAGAGGTAATACCGGTATACACACACACGCCCAGAGAGGTAATACCGGTATACACATCCACGCCCAGAGAGGTAATACCGGTATACACATCCACGCCCAGAGAGGTAATACCGGTATACACATACACACGCCCAGAGAGGTAATACCGGTATACACATACACACGCCCAGAGAGGTAATACCGGTATACACATACACCCCCAGAGAGGTAATACCGGTATACACATACACGCCCAGAGAAGTAATACAGGTATACACACACATGCCCAGAGAGGTAATACCGGTATACACATACACGCCCAGAGAGGTAATACCGGTATACACACACATGCCCAGAGAGGTAATACCGGTATACACATACACACCCAGAGAGGTAATACCGGTATACACATACACGCCCAGAGAGGTAATACCGTATACACATACACGCCCAGAGAGGTAATACCGGTATACACATACACCCCCAGAGAGGTAATACGGTATACACATACACGCCCAGAGAGGTAATACCAGTATACACATACACGCCCAGAGAGGTAATACCGGTATACACATACACCCCCAGAGAGGTAATACGGTATACACATACACGCCCAGAGAGGTAATACCAGTATACACATACACGCCCAGAGAGGTAATACCGGTATAGACATACAAGTCCAGTGAGGTAATACCGGTATACACACACACACGCCCAGAGAGGTAATACCGGTATACACATACACGCCCAGAGAGGTAATACCGGTATACACACACACGCCCAGAGAGGTAATACCGGTATACACATACACGCCCAGAGAGGTAATACCGGTATACACATACACACGCCCAGAGAGGTAATACCGGTATACACATACACCCCCAGAGAGGTAATACCGGTATACACATACACACGTCCAGAGAGGTAATACCGGTATACACATACACACGCCCAGAGAGGTAATACCGGTATACACATACACACGCCCAGAGAGGTAATACCGGTATACACATACACCCCCAGAGAGGTAATACCGGTATACACATACACCCCCAGAGAGGTAATACCGGTATACACATACACACCCAGAGAGGTAATACCGGTATACACATACACGCCCAGAGAGGTAATACCGGTATACACATACACGCCCAGAGAGGTAATAACGGTATACTCATACACGCCCAGAGAGGTAATACCGGTATACACATACACGCCCAGAGAGGTAATACCGGTATACACACACATGCCGAGAGAGGTAATACCGGTATACACATACACACCCAGAGAGGTAATACCGGTATACACATACACGCCCAGAGAGGTAATACCGGTATACACATACACCCCCAGAGAGGTAATACGGTATACACATACATGCCCAGAGAGGTAATACCGGTATACACACACGCCCAGAGAGGTAATACCGGTATACACATACACGCCCAGAGAGGTAATACCGGTATAGACATACAAGTCCAGTGAGGTAATACCGGACATATACATGGCCAGTATTACCTCTTATTTTTTTACTGGACAGTGTCCACATATAGGGCAGTCCGGTTCAATACTGGACACCTGGCAACCCTACACATAGAAGAGGTTGAAAAAAGACATACATCTATCGAGTTCAACCTATGCTAAATTTGGATGACAGATACTTTATCCTATATTTGTACTTACAGTATATTGATCCAGAGGAAGGCAAACACAAACCCCAGTGATATATCATCCAATGATATCTCACAAGGTGAAAAATAAATTCCTTCCCGACTCCAAATATTGGCAATCAGATTACTCCCTGGATCAACATCCTTCCCATGTATACTTATTTGGTATATCCTTGTATACCTTTCCTATCTAAAAATATGTCAAACCTTTTCTTTAAAGATATCTATTGTATCTGCCATAACAGTCTCCATGGGTAATGAATGCCACATTGTAACTGCCCTTACTGTTGTGAAATAAGCCAGGCGATGATCAACTAAAATAAAGACAAAACACGCAACTTTTAAATATAAAAAGGTTCTTTAAAACAGCATTGTTCATCATACATATTAAACCGAGAGGAGTGGTGGGAATACAAGGTAAGGCGTGTGCTTCAAGTTTAAGGCAAGTTTCTTTTTTTTTTTTTTTAAACATCTTTTATAATTGTGCTTTATCTTTGCATGAAATAGTGGTATCCCAGAATTCCCCCCTTTGTGCGAAAGAAACCGCGTGGAATTGTGTGCTTGTGCGAAGCGAGAGGCGGAAAAACGGGACCAAGAACCTACATGGCGGGACGGAATCTGATGCGCTAGCAACGCCCTCCTAACAGCAGGGGTTACGTACTCATTTTACTACTACTGTTTACTTAAGTCTTCGGGGGAGGAGGAGGACCCAGAGCAAAGAAAACAGCACCAGATTTATTTACTCCATTGAATTTTTCCTTTGTTAAAAAATGTGCTAAATAACCCAACTTGAGTCATTTTCATCTTGCGTCTGTCTCCGATCATCAGTGTTTGTGCCGAATGTTCCCCCCACCTGCTCACCAGCTTGTGATTTGGGGGGGTTACAGGACGTCTGCGCGTCACTTTTTGTCCCCTTCATCTGCGTAAATAAAAACAACCCCCCCCCCCAAAAAAACAAATATACATCAAATTACTGCAACATCCACAGGCCTCTGTCCCAGGGGAGTGGAGATCATGGGGACTACAGGTGGAGGATTATTGTACTTCATAACACGGAGCAATGATTAGGAATAACTGCAATATCCAAGGTCCTGTGCAGTGGTTCTTATGCAGGTACTTTCCAAGCCTCCATCCACGTGCTTCTCCTCTAAAGCAGGGGTGCTCAACGCCAGTCCTCAATACACCCACCCCCCACCTCACAACAGGTCAGGTTTTAATGATATCCCAGCTTCAGCACAGGTGGCTCAATCAGTCCCTGCTTCAGCACAGGTGTCCAAACGATATATATACGTATGGAACGGAGCACAGCCTCAGCAGGACAGGCGCAAAAATGATCATGGCAGGGTAACCCCCAATAAAAATATTGTTTATTCAGCTCACATGAGCAGGTAAAAATAGGTAAAATAAAATATCCCACCTACGCATTTGACGATCCAGCATACGTGGCTCAATCAGTCCCAGCTTCAGCACAAGTGGCTCAATCAGTGGCTCAGTCTTCGGCTGAGCCACCGATTGAGCCACTTGTGCTGAAGCAGGGATATCCTTAAAAACCTGACCTTTTGGGGTTCTTGAGGGCTGGCATTGAGCACCCCACCCCCTGCTTTAGAGCACAGTGTAACACTGCAATCATTATTAAAAACGCAGAGGCAATGGTATATCTACACAACAAAGATGTCAACCGTCAAGGATCAAAATGAGTTAGATTTAGGGGTTTCCGGACCCAAAGAAGGGCATCTTCATGTTAGAGCCGGGACCTTTACCAGGGATATCCATCAGATGTCACTAAAAAACACCCCTAGCAATCCACGAGATGACCTGTTTGATCCAATACCTGTGGTTGTGTTAAAAATCAAACAAACAAAGAAAAACCCAGTGGTACTGTGCCTGAAATGTTAACCCCTTCACCACCACTGTGTTGTGAGTTTGGCACTGCCAACAGTGACATGTGAACCCACTGGTTGCCAGGGCCTGGGAAGCAGGGCAAC
Organism: Ascaphus truei; assembly: GCF_040206685.1. Lineage (NCBI taxonomy): Eukaryota > Metazoa > Chordata > Amphibia > Anura > Ascaphidae > Ascaphus > Ascaphus truei. Next base: position 464,853,050 of record NC_134484.1, read on the forward strand.
ACACTGCACCATTTCCCCTCTCTGGCAGTGAAGCTGTTAAACGGCACACACTCTCCATATACTTAGTATTTATTTGCTAAACACAATTGTAGATTCATTGCCTGGTTGTGTTAGAACAGAAGTGTTAGCCGTGGATACAATCACCGTGTACACATGAAGAAGTTGGGCAGCTCTGTACACTAGAATTGTATCTACAGAAGGACATTGGTTCATTACACGGTACAATAACCCAGCCTTCCAGTCTGCACTTCTCCAGGCCATATACGGCTACAAGAGTTTTTCCACTTCTGTGTATACAAAGGGGTTAAAGTTACAGTCCCATATAACAATTGCAATACAAGTGAAAGCCCTTAGTAATGTAACACACTAATATTGTAATGTGTTTTTGTTTATCATTTAAGATAACCTTTGCAAACTTAAGTCGTGACAGCTAATTTACTACATACTACAGTATACAGCTGCTCTTGTTAAGGGCTGGTTAGGACCTAACGAGGGGCTATAGCCAGGACATCCTTAATTTGGGACACTCAGACACGTCGTGGGGGAACTTTTATTTATTTATTTTTTTAAATTTGTGTTCTCTACATTAAATTAGAGTAGGCATCGACCATGAAGCAGCATCACCCGCCTAAAAGAATCGTCCCGCAGACCTCCTGCAGCAGCTCACAAGGTAGAGGCGTAACTGGGGGACTCAGGATTATTTCTGAGAGTTCTGCTGCTTACCACTGCTGACCCAGGGGGAAGAGTCACGTCCCAGAAGCCAGTGCAGCATCACAGCTAACAGCCAAAGCGAGAGCGGCGGCAGAAAAATGTGTGGCCAGTGGGTAGCGAAGGATAAAAGGGAGGGGGGGGGGAGAGAAAATATTATTTGGTTGAAGTATGGACTCGTTTGCCAGCTGGACCCGCATTGAGTACCACCATTTGTATTAGCAGAGCTGGAACACCGCGGTTTTATTTACAGGCGGTCCCTGCAACGCATTGCAGGAACAAAATAAGAGTCCAAATGAGTGGAAACTCTTTAAAGGTCTCAAAAATACGATAGCCTTAACTTTTCAGTGGTGGTGTAAGATACAACATTCATTTATAACAAGGGGAGAGAGAGGAGGGGAGAGAGAGGGAAGGGGGGGAGAGAGGGGGGGGGGGTGGGGAGAGAGGAGAGGGGGGAGAGAGGGAGGTTATTTAGTGACATTTATTTAGTGACTGGGTGGGTGGGCTATTTAGTGACTGGGTGGGCTATTTAGTGACTGGGTTGGTGGGTGGGCTATTTAGTGACTGGGTGGGCTATTTAGTGACTGGGTGGGTGGGTGGGCTATTTAGTGACTGGGTGGGTGGGTGGGCTATTTAGTGACTGGGTGGGTGGGTGGGCTATTTAGTGACTGGGTGGGTGGGTGGGCTATTTAGTGACTGGGTGGGTGGGCTATTTAGTGACTGGGTGGGTGGGTGGGCTATTTAGTGACTTTATTTAGTGACAGGGTGGGTGGGTGGTTTATTTAGTGACGGGGTATAATTAATTTAGTGACTGGGTATTTAGTGACTGGGTGGGTGGGCTATTTAGTGACTGGGTGGGCTATTTAGTGACTGGGTTGGTGGGTGGGCTATTTAGTGACTGGGTGGGTGGGTGGGCTATTTAGTGACTGGGTGGGTGGGTGGGCTATTTAGTGACTTTATTTAGTGACAGGGTGGGTGGGTGGTTTATTTAGTGACGGGGTATAATTAATTTAGTGACTGGGTATTTAGTGACTGGGTGGGTTATTTAGTGACTAGGTGGGTGGGTTATTTAGTGACCTTTATTTAGTGACTGGGTGGGTGGGTTATTTAGTGACTGGGTGGGTGGGTAATTTGGTGGGTGGGTAATTTAGTGACTGGGTGGGTGGGTAATTTAGTGACTGGGTGGGTGGGTAATTTGGTGGGTGGGTAATTTAGTGACTGGGTGGGTGGGTAATTTGGTGGGTGGGTAATTTAGTGACTTGGTGGGTGGGTAATTTGGTGGGTGGGTAATTTAGTGACTTGGTGGGTGGGTAATTTAGTGACTGGGTGGGTGGGTAATTTAGTGACTTTAATTTAGTGGGTGGGTGGGTAATTTAGTGACTGGGTGGGTGGGTAATTTAGTGACTGGGTGGGTGGGTAATTTAGTGACTGGGTGGGTGGGTGGGTGGGTAATTTAGTGACTGGGTGGGTGGGTGGGTAATTTAGTGACTGGGTGGGTGGGTGGGTGGGTAATTTAGTGACTGGGTGGGTGGGTGGGTGGGTAATTTAGTGACTGGGTGGGTGGGTGGGTAATTTAGTGACTGGGTTGGGTAATTTAGTGACTGGGTGGGTGGTTGGGTAATTTAGTGACTGGGTGGGTGGGTGGGTAATTTAGTGACTGGGTGGGTGGGTGGGTAATTTAGTGACTGGGTGGGTGGGTAATTTAGTGACTTTAATTTAGTGGGTGGGTGGGTAATTTAGTGACTTTAATTTAGTGGGTGGGTGGGTAATTTAGTGACTGGGTGGGTGGGTGGGTAATTTAGTGACTGGGTGGGTGGGTGGGCAATTTAGTGACTTAATTTAGTGACTGGGTGGGTGGGTGGGTAATTTAGTGACTGGGTGGGTGGGTAATTTAGTGACTGGGTGGGTGGGTAATTTAGTGACTGGGTGGGTGGGGGGGTAATTTAGTGACTTAATTTAGTGACTGGGTGGGTGGGGGGGTAATTTAGTGACTTAATTTAGTGACTGGGTGGGTGGGGGGGTAATTTAGTGACTTAATTTAGTGACTGGGTGGGTGGGGGGGTAATTTAGTGACTTAATTTAGTGACTGGGTGGGTGGGGGGGTAATTTAGTGACTGGGTGGGTGGGTGGGTAATTTAGTGACTGGGTGGGTGGGTAATTTAGTGACTGGGTGGGTGGGTGGGTGGGTAATTTAGTGACTGGGTGGGTGGGTGGGTGGGTGGGTAATTTAGTGACTGGGTGGGTGGGTGGGTGGGTAATTTAGTGACTGGGTGGGTGGGTAATTTAGTGACTGGGTGGGTGGGTAATTTAGTGACTGGGTGGGTGGGTAATTTAGTGACTGGGTGGGTGGGTAATTTAGTGACTGGGTGGGTGGGTAATTTAGTGACTGGGTGGGTGGGTAATTTAGTGACTTTATTTAGTGACTGGGTAGGTGGGTTATTTAGCGACTGGATGGGTGGGTGGGTTTATATAGTGAGTTTATTTAGTGACTGGGTTTCTTTAGTGACTGGGTGGGTGGGTGATTTATTTAGTGACTGGGTGGGTGGGTGATTTATTTAGTGACTGGGTGGGTGGGTGTGTTATTTAGTGACTTGTGTTATTTAGTGACTGGGTGGGTGGGTGTGTTATTTAGTGACTGGGTGGGTGAGTGTTTTATTTAGTGACTGGGTGGGTTATTTAGTGACTTTTATTTAGTGACTGGGTGGGTGGGTTATTTAGTGATTGGTTGGCTGGGTTATTTATCGACTGGGTGGGTTATTTAGTGACTGGGTGGGTGGGTTACTTAGTGACCATTATTTAGTGACATTGGGTTATTTAGTGACTTTTATTTAGTGACTGGGTGGGTGGGTGGTTTATTTAGTGACACTTTATTTAGTGACTGAGTTATTTAGTGACTGGGTGGGTGGGTTATTTAGTGGCATTTATTTAGTGACTGGGTTCTGGGTGGGTTATTTAGTGACACTTGGGTTATTTAGTGACTTTTATTTAGTTTATTTAGTGACTGGGTGGGTTATTTAGTGACATTTTATTTAGTGACTGGGTGGGTGGGTGGGTTATTTAGTGACTTTTATTTAGTGACTGGGTGGGTTATTTAGTGACTTTTATTTAGTGACTGGGTGGGTTATTTAGTGACTTTTATTTAGTGACTGGGTGGGTTATTTAGTGACTTTTATTTAGTGACTGGGTGGGTTATTTAGTGACTTTTATTTAGTGACTGGGTGGGTGGGTGGGTTATTTAGTGACTGGGTGGGTGGGTGGGTTATTTAGTGACTGGGTGGGTGGGTTATTTAGTGACTGGGTGGGTGGGTGGGTTATTTAGTGACTGGGTGGGTGGGTGGGTTATTTAGTGACTGGGTGGGTGGGTGGGTTATTTAGTGACTGGGTGGGTGGGTGGGTTATTTAGTGACTGGGTGGGTGGGTGGGTTATTTAGTGACTGGGTGGGTGGGTGGGTTATTTAGTGACTGGGTGGGTGGGTGGGTTATTTAGTGACTTTTATTTAGTGACTTTTATTTAGTGGGTGGGTGGGTTATTTAGTGACTTTATTTAGTGACTGGGTGGGTTATTTAGTGACTTTATTTAGTGACTGGGTGGGTTGGTGGGTTATTTAGTGACTTTTATTTAGTGACTGGGTGGGTTATTTAGTGACTGGGTGGGTGGGTTATTTAGTGACTGGGTGGGTTATTTAGTGACTGGGTGGGTGGGTGGGTTATTTAGTGACTGGGTGGGTGGGTGGGTTATTTAGTGACTGGGTGGGTGGGTGGGTTATTTAGTGACTGGGTGGGTGGGTGGGTTATTTAGTGACTGGGTGGGTGGGTGGGTGGGTTATTTAGTGACTGGGTGGGTGGGTGGGTTATTTAGTGACTGGGTGGGTTATTTAGTGACTTTATTTAGTGACTGGGTGGGTTGGTGGGTTATTTAGTGACTTTTATTTAGTGACTGGGTGGGTGGGTTATTTAGTGACTGGGTGGGTGGGTTATTTAGTGACATCTCCCCCTACCCCTGCCCCCCGCAGTCCCCATACCTCAGGCGGAGGCCTTAAGATAGCGGGCGGGCAGGCCTGCATTTCCCCCCTGCATCTTACCCCCCCGCGGCGGCATGAAGCTAGTTTCAGGCCGGCATCCCACCCCCACACCCCCCCACATGCGGCGGCTTTGGGGGCATGAAGATAGCGGGCGGCACGCCATTCCCTCCCCCCCTCCCCTCATACCTCATGCAGCGGCCGTAGTGGAATATTTGGGGAGGTGGGTGGGAGTCACGTGGTGGTGTCCCCGCCGCGGCCGCAACTGCCCTGCTCCTCCCGCTGGCAGGTCCCGCAGTGCGCGGGCAAGCAGGTTTGCAGGCTGTGAGGAGGGTGGAAGGAGGCGGTAGGGCTGCTGCGTCGCCCCTGAGGGTTGTGAGGTGATGGGAGCGGCGGCGGCGCTAAACCCCCCAACCGCGCGGCCAAGCAGGGCGCCGCGAGGGGAGGTGAGTTGCGGGTGAGATGATGGAGGGTGTGTGTGTGTGTGTGTGTCTCCGTCTCTCCTTTGGCCCGTCACTCCGCCTCAGGCCAATGAGAGGTGTGCGGGGGCGGCCGGGCCAAGGGAGCAATCTCATTGGCCTGGCCCAAGGTCCAATGGGATTGCCGCTAGGGACACAGGGAGGGACACAGGGAGACACATACAGACACGGACACATATGACGCTTTCAGAAATATATAGTAAGATATATAGATATAGATATATATATATATATATATGTGAATCTGTGAAATATATATGTATCTCTAGACTAGCATTAATACAGTCCGCTAAAATCTCCAACAATATAAATGAGTCTCATTCCCCATGTAAATAGCGACTTGCCGTTCAATAGAGTTCTTCATTAAAGTCACACACATTCTTATTCTGTTATTTTTGCTTTATACTCTTAAAAAAAAAATTTGTTTTTAAATCTCACCCATTTTGGTCCTTGACAGCCATAGAAACATTACTAAATACTACTCTAAAAAAACAAAAACAAGCCCGTCCCAATTTCTTTAACACGTAGACATCTTCTCAAGAGGTGCATTCTTCCCCCCAAAAAACATTGGTAACACCGTGCAGTGGCGCACACAAAAAAAGAGGTTCTTCTGAAGATTGGAGGGTCCTGGGAAAGTACAGTATAGAGGAAGGGTCCTGGGAAGGTACAGTATAGAGGAAGGGTGCTGGAATGTACAGTATAGAGGAAGGGTGCTGGAATGTACAGTATAGAGGAAGGGTCCTGGGAATGTACAGTATAGAGGAAGGGTCCTGGGAAGGTACAGTATAGAGGAAGGGTGCTGGAATGTACAGTATAGAGGAAGTGTCCTGGGAATGTACAGTATAGAGGAAGGGTCCTGGGAATGTCCACAACGTGCTCAACAGGAATAGAAGGACTCTGTCACAGTGGCCTGCACTGCTGTGTCCAATGAGACCTAGTAATGCGTCGTAAGCTCCTCTGGCACGGACGGGGTTAAAGCCAGACAGTAACAATCGGAGATACAAGTGAAGTGCAGCAGGACTCCCCGTCTCTTGGTCTGTTTCACTTTCCCAAGTACAGTAAAATATTTTACAGTGTTCAACTACCATATCAATTACTAATAAAAAAAACAAACAAAAACAGTTGGGCGATCTAAAGATGGTAGCACAAAGCGGGTTTGGGCTGAAAACGGGACCAACGGTGCATGGCCCCTAGATCGATCTTCAGCAGCAACCGTATACCCTTTCACTGCCAGAGGCTGCACCGTGCATTGGTGACACCTCTGAGAGCAAAGGGGAAAAACAGCTATGTCTCCAACCAGCGAAAGCCTTTGGTACAACTGCGGGTGGCATAGATACAGCCGTGGATGGCATAGATACAGCCGTGGGTGGCATAGATACAGCCGTGGGTGGCATAGATACAGCCGTGGGTGGCGGAGGATTGCCTCTGTGTATTCCCGTTGAGAGTTTATGCTCAGTCGCTGTCTCAACGCATGAGCAAAAAGATAGAAAAGAAGGCGTCCTCTTCATTAAGGCATTGACACCCAGAACATTCATCCATCCAAAGAACGTAAGAAAGAAAGTAGTCTCTCGAGAGACGGTGCATTTGATTGTCACGTCGATTCATTGTTCCCTTTGACTTATTCCCTTATTAATATTCATCTCTTAATATTCAGTGGAGCTCCAGGCTTCATTTGTGTGCGTTCCAAACATTTCCAACCCATCCATCATCTATGGGAAGAAGAGAGAGGCAGGCACCCTGTAGAGTCCAGAAACCATCATGCTGAGACCATTAGCTGCTCCACAGGGAACACTCAATGGGGACTTCTCCCTTATTCAGGACCATGGCCAGTGGTTCCAGAGACCAGGCCCCCCAACCAGGCACTTGTGGTCTTCACAATTATCCAAGGACAGCTCTGTTCTTCAGTTTGACTCTGCTGGTCGGTACTCTGTTTCCCCAGAAGACACTTGTGAGATACGTCGTGTGGAACCCCAGAGCTTCCTCGTGAACTGCCCTGTCCTTACCTGGAGAAGAAAGACCCACGGTTCCTGGTTCATTAATGATTATGGTAACCGTAGCTTAGTCACATCTACTGTAAGCAATGCAAGCAGTCACCTTTAAATCAGCATACACACAATGCACCTTCTTATTTCAGCAGCGCAGCAGCTCGGCGCACACAAATCAAACTGCAAAAACACACACACTCCCGTGGAATTGTCCTTGTCCATCATATAGATGTAGTAGGCTTCATTGTTCCCTCTGTTCCCCTGTTCCCTCTGCATTATGCTGGGATATGCAGTGAGATCCTGCACCACAGACGTTAACGGAATACGTCGGGTTATCTGGGAGAACAATGTCACTTGCTAGATCTGCCATTTCTCACCAAGGGAAATGCCCCCCGTGTGAATAAAGAGATACAAGGAGCCGTGCATTGTCTGCGTGGTTGCTGTGAGCAGGAGTGCTCAGGATCTGCATTAAAAAGGGGCTCGGAGGATGCAGCAAAAGCAGGGATGGACAACTCCTGTCCTCAAGAGCCACCAACAGGTCAGGTTTTCAGGATATCCCTGCTTCAGCACAGGTGGCTCAGTCTTCAACTGCACCAGGTGTGCTGAAGCAGGGATACCCTTAAAATCTGACGTGTTGATGGCCCCAGAGGACTGGAGTTGCCCACCCATGAGCTATAGGCTCTCCCGTTTAATCAATGTGATGAGCTTGTCGTCAAATGCACTGTACACCAACTCCCCCCCCCTCCCCCCTGTCCAGGCTGAAGCCCACGGAACACCCATCACATCTACTACCCTGCAGGGGAGAGGTGGAGCGTGGGCTGCGTGGCAGAGGGGGCTTGGCGTACTGACAGGGGTAAAGTTCCTACACAGCAACCATAGGCTGCCTCGCCCACTGCTGCTGAAAGCCAAGGCAAAGCGAGTTGTGTAAGGAGAAGGTGAGGAGGACAAATCAGAGAGAAGGGAGAAATAGGGAAAACGGCTGAAGAATGAGGGAGTTGGAAGAATGTGTGCGCGCGCGTGTGTGTGGGGGGTGGGTCCCTTGGACTCCCATATATTGCATCGACCAGCAGTAATCCGGTTGGCTCTCACCTCCAGGGGCTGCCCGGCTCCCACCACAATCAGCTTCCCATCGTCGAGCCCCACCAGGATGTGGCTGTTTTCTTTGGTGACAGACACACAGTGTACCGGGACCTTCATAGGCAGCGGGGAGACAGCAGGGCTTAAACTGGGGGCAGAGAGACAAGTACGTCAAATTAGACTATAACCCGCACCGAGGGGAAAATGTGTCCAATTACTTCATTAACCTCTACAATTCATGCACACGCGCGCCTCTCCCTGGGGAGATGGCAGCTTCTTGCCTGAATAACCCCACGCGTTGGGTTCTTACCTCTGAAGGTCCCGGATATGCAGGGAGCACTGCATCGTGCCGAGCACCACAAAGTCCTGCGTCACGCATGCGGCAGAAACCTGCTCATCCAGAGGGACAGTGGACAAGTGTTTGCCATTCACAGAATACAAGTGCAGAGCAAACTTATCCTGGAAGAGAAGACATGGGGTCAGAGGCGGAGAGCTGCAGAAAAATGGCAATCACTCTAAGACAAGGGTGTGTAAACTGGGCGTGCCCCCCCAATAATTTTGTTTGGGGGACGCAACGGTTACAGAGGTCCTGCGCTCATCCACAAACATTTACATTGCTCACCATCTCTCCAACGGCTTCGGGCGACGTGTCGCCATGGCAAGGCGGCGTCAAATGAAGCTGTGGGGTCATGTAAAGTCACAAGACCCCTGCGGCGCCATTTGATGCCTGATTCCAGGTAAGGGGGGTGCGAGCACTGGGGCTGAGCCGGCAGTGGGGCGCAGGGCTAAATGTTTGCGCACTCCAGCTCTAAGGGACAGTATGACCACGGCATACTGCACGGGAGCAGGGAAGGGATATCTGTCTGTATCGCTGTACTGCACGGAGGCAGGGAAGGGATATCTGTCTGTATCGCTGTACTGCACGGGAGCAGGGAAGGGATATCTGTCTGTATCGCTGTACTGCACGGGAGCAGGGAAGGGATATCTGTCTGTATCACTGTACTGCACGGGAGCAGGGAAGGGATATCTGTCTGTATCACTGAACTGCACGGGAGCAGGGAAGGGATATCTGTCTGTATCACTGTACTGCATGGGAGCAGGGAAGGGATATCTGTCTGTATCGCTGTACTGCACGGGAGCAGGGAAGGGATATCTGTCTGTATCACTGTACTGCACGGGAGCAGGGAAGGGATATCTGTCTGTATCGCTGTACTGCATGGGAGCAGGGAAGGGATATCTGTCTGTATCACTGAACTGCACGGGAGCAGGGAAGGGATATCTGTCTGTATCACTGTACTGCATGGGAGCAGGGAAGGGATATCTGTCTGTATCGCTGTACTGCACGGGAGCAGGGAAGGGATATCTGTCTGTATCGCTGTACTGCACGGGAGCAGGGAAGGGATATCTGTCTGTATCATTGTACAGCATGGGAGCAGGGAAGGGATATCTGTCTGTATCACTGTACTGCATGGGAGCAAGGAAGGGATATTTGTCTGTATTACTGTACTGCATGGGAGCAGGGAAGGGATATCTGTCTGTATCACTGTACTGCACGGGAGCAGGGAAGGGATATCTGTCTGTATCGCTTTACTGCACGGGAGCAGGGAAGGGATATCTGTCTGTATCACTGTACTGCACGGGAGCAGGGAAGGGATATCTGTCTGTATCACTGTACTGCACGGGAGCAGGGAAGGGATATCTGTCTGTATCACTGTACTGCACGGGAGCAGGGAAGGGATATCTGTCTGTATCAGTGTACTGCACGGGAGCACGGATGGGATATCTGTATCACTGTACTGCACGGGAGCAGGGAAGGGATATTTGTCTGTATTACTGTACTGCATGGGAGCAGGGAAGGGATATCTGCCTTTATCACTGTACTGCACGGGAGCAGGGAAGGGATATCTGTCTGTATCACTGAACTGCACGGGAGCAGGGAAGGGATATCTGTCTATATCACTGTACTGCATGGGAGCAAGGAAGGGATATCTGTCTGTATTACTGTACTGCATGGGAGCAAGGAAGGGATATCTGTCTATCACTGTACTGCATGGGAGCAGGGAACGGATATCTGTCTGTATCACTGTACTGCACGGGAGCAGGGAAGGGATATCTGTCTGTATCACTGTACTGCATGGGAGCAGGGAAGGGATATCTGTCTGTATCGCTTTACTGCACGGGAGCAGGGAAGGGATATCTGTCTGTATCACTGTACTGCACGGGAGCAGGGAAGGGATATCTGTCTGTATCGCTTTACTGCACGGGAGCAGGGAAGGGATATCTGTCTGTATCACTGTACTGCACGGGAGCAGGGAAGGGATATCTGTCTGTATCGCTGTACTGCATGGGAGCAGGGAAGGGATATCTGTCTGTATCACTGTACTGCACGGGAGCAGGGAAGGGATATCTGTCTGTATCACTGTACTGCACGGGAGCAGGGAAGGGATATCTGTCTGTATCGCTGTACTGCACGGGAGCAGGGAAGGGATATCTGTCTGTATTACTGTACTGCATGGGAGCAGGGAAGGGATATCTGTCTGTATCACTGTACTGCACGGGAGCAGGGAAGGGATATCTGTCTGTATCGCTGTACTGCACGGGAGCAGGAAAGGGATATCTGTCTGTATAACTGTACTGCACGGGAGCAGGGAAGGGATATCTGTCTGTATCACTGTACTGCATGGGAGCAGGGAAGGGATATTTGTCTGTATCACTGTACTGCACGGGAGCAGGGAAGGGATATCTGTCTGTATCACTGTACTGCACGGGAGCAGGGAAGGGATATCTGTCTGTATCACTGTACAGCACGGGAGCAGGGAAGGGATATCTGTCTGTATCACTGTACTGCACGGGAGCAGGGAAGGGATATCTGTCTGTATCACTGTACAGCACGGGAGCAGGGAAGGGATATCTGTCTGTATCACTGTACTGCACGGGAGCAGGGAAGGGATATCTGTCTGTATCACTGTACTGCACGGGAGCAGGGAAGGGATATCTGTCTGTATCACTGTACTGCATGGGAGCAGGGAAGGGATATCTGTCTGTATCACTGTACTGCATGGGAGCAGGGAAGGGATATCTGTCTGTATCACTGTACTGCACGGGAGCAGGGAAGGGATATCTGTCTGTATCACTGTACAGCACGGGAGCAGGGAAGGGATATCTGTCTGTATCACTGTACTGCACGGGAGCAGGGAAGGGATATCTGTCTGTATCACTGTACTGCACGGGAGCAGGGAAGGGATATCTGTCTGTATCACTGTACAGCACGGGAGCAGGGAAGGAATATCTGTCTGTATCACTGTACTGCATGGGAGCAGGGAAGGGATATCTGTCTGTATCACTGTACTGCACGGGAGCAGGGAAGGGATATCTGTCTGTATTACTGTACTGCACGGGAGCAGGGAAGGGATATCTGTCTGTATCACTGTACAGCACGGGAGCAGGGAAGGGATATCTGTCTGTATCACTGTACTGCACGGGAGCAGGGAAGGGATATCTGTCTGTATCACTGTACTGCACGGGAGCAGGGAAGGGATATCTGTCTGTATCACTGTACTGCATGGGAGCAGGGAAGGGATATCTGTCTGTATCACTGTACTGCACGGGAGCAGGGAAGGGATATCTGTCTGTATCGCTGTACTGCACGGGAGCAGGGAAGGGATATCTGTCTGTATCACTGTACTGCATGGGAGCAAGGAAGGGATATCTGTCTGTATCACTGTACTGCATGGGAGCAGGGAAGGGATATCTGTCTGTATTACTGTACTGCATGGGAGCAGGGAAGGGATATCTGTCTGTATCGCTGTACTGCACGGGAGCAGGGAAGGGATATCTGTCTGTATCACTGTACTGCACGGGAGCAGGGAAGGGATATCTGTCTGTATCGCTGTACTGCACGGGAGCAGGGAAGGGATATCTGTCTGTATCACTGTACTGCATGGGAGCAAGGAAGGGATATCTGTCTGTATCACTGTACTGCATGGGAGCAGGGAAGGGATATCTGTCTGTATTACTGTACTGCATGGGAGCAGGGAAGGGATATCTGTCTGTATCGCTGTACTGCACGGGAGCAGGGAAGGGATATCTGTCTGTATCACTGTACTGCACGGGAGCAGGGAAGGGATATCTGTCTGTATCGCTGTACTGCACGGGAGCAGGGAAGGGATATCTGTCTGTATCGCTGTACTGCACGGGAGCAGGGAAGGGATATCTGTCTGTATTACTGTACTGCATGGGAGCAGGGAAGGGATATCTGTCTGTATCGCTGTACTGCACGGGAGCAGGGAAGGGATATCTGTCTGTATCACTGTACAGCACGGGAGCAGGGAAGGGATATCTGTCTGTATCACTGTACTGCACGGGAGCAGGGAAGGGATATCTGTCTGTATCGCTGTACTGCACGGGAGCAGGGAAGGGATATCTGTCTGTATCGCTGTACTGCACGGGAGCAGGGAAGGGATATCTGTCTGTATCACTGTACTGCACGGGAGCAGGGAAGGGATATCTGTCTGTATCACTGTACTGCATGGGAGCAGGGAAGGGATATCTGCCTATATCACTGTACTGCACGGGAGCAGGGAAGGGATATCTGTCTGTATCGCTGTACTGCATGGGAGCAGGGAAGGGATATCTGTCTGTATCACTGTACTGCACGGGAGCAGGGAAGGGATATCTGTCTGTATCACTGTACTGCACGGGAGCAGGGAAGGGATATCTGTCTGTATCACTGTACTGCATGGGAGCAGGGAAGGGATATCTGCCTATATCACTGTACTGCACGGGAGCAGGGAAGGGATATTTGTCTGTATTACTGTACTGCATGGGAGCAGGGAAGGGATATCTGTCTGTATCACTGAACTGCACGGGAGCAGGGAAGGGATATCTGTCTGTATCACTGTACTGCATGGGAGCAAGGAAGGGATATCTGTCTGTATCACTGTACTGCACGGGAGCAGGGAAGGGATATCTGTCTGTATCACTGTACTGCACGGGAGCAGGGAAGGGATATCTGTCTGTATCGCTGTACTGCACGGGAGCAGGGAAGGGATATCTGTCTGTATCACTGTACTGCACGGGAGCAGGGAAGGGATATCTGTCTGTATCGCTTTACTGCACGGGAGCAGGGAAGGGATATCTGTCTGTATCACTGTACTGCACGGGAGCAGGGAAGGGATATCTGTCTGTATCAGTGTACTGCATGGAAGCAGGGAAGGGATATCTGTATCTCTGTACTGCACGGGAGCAGGGAAGGGATATTTGTCTGTATTACTGTACTGCATGGGAGCAGGGAAGGGATACCTGTCTGTATTACTGTACTGCATGGGAGCAGGGAAGGGATATCTGTCTGTATCACTGTACTGCACGGGAGCAGGGAAGGGATATTTGTCTGTATCACTGTACTGCACGGGAGCAGGGAAGGGATATCTGTCTGTATCGCTGTACTGCACGGGAGCAGGGAAGGGATATCTGTCTGTATCACTGTACTGCATGGGAGCAAGGAAGGGATATTTGTCTGTATTACTGTACTGCACGGGAGCAGGGAAGGGATATCTGTCTGTATTACTGTACTGCATGGGAGCAAGGAAGGGATATCTGTCTGTATCACTGTACTGCACGGGAGCAGGGAAGGGATATCTGTCTGTATCACTGTACTGCACGGGAGCAGGGAAGGGATATCTGTCTGTATCGCTTTACTGCACGGGAGCAGGGAAGGGATATCTGTCTGTATCACTGTACTGCACGGGAGCAGGGAAGGGATATCTGTCTGTATCACTGTACTGCACGGGAGCAGGGAAGGGATATCTGTCTGTATCACTGTACTGCACGGGAGCAGGGAAGGGATATCTGTCTGTATCGCTGTACTGCACGGGAGCAGGGAAGGGATATCTGTCTGTATCGCTGTACTGCACGGGAGCAGGGAAGGGATATCTGTCTGTATCGCTGTACTGCACGGGAGCAGGGAAGGGATATCTGTCTGTATCACTGTACTGCACGGGAGCAGGGAAGGGATATCTGTCTGTATCACTGTACTGCACGGGAGCAGGGAAGGGATATCTGTCTGTATCACTGTACTGCACGGGAGCAGGGAAGGGATATCTGTATGTATCACTGTACTGCATGGAAGCAGGGAAGGGATATCTGTCTGTATCACTGTACAGCACGGGAGCAGGGAAGGGATATCTGTCTGTATCACTGTACTGCACGGGAGCAGGGAAGGGATATCTGTCTGTATCACTGTACTGCACGGGAGCAGGGAAGGGATATCTGTCTGTATCACTGTACTGCACGGGAGCAGGGAAGGGATATCTGTCTGTATCACTGTACTGCATGGGAGCAGGGAAGGGATATCTGTCTGTATCACTGTACTGCATGGGAGCAGGGAAGGGATATCTGTCTGTATTACTGTACTGCATGGGAGCAGGGAAGGGATATCTGTCTGTATCGCTGTACTGCACGGGAGCAGGGAAGGGATATCTGTCTGTATCACTGTACTGCACGGGAGCAGGGAAGGGATATCTGTCTGTATCGCTTTACTGCACGGGAGCAGGGAAGGGATATCTGTCTGTATCACTGTACTGCACGGGAGCAGGGAAGGGATATCTGTCTGTATCACTGTACTGCATGGAAGCAGGGAAGGGATATCTGTATCACTGTACTGCACGGGAGCAGGGAAGGGATATCTGTATCTCTGTACTGCACGGGAGCAGGGAAGGGATATTTGTCTGTATTACTGTACTGCATGGGAGCAGGGAAGGGATACCTGTCTGTATTACTGTACTGCATGGGAGCAGGGAAGGGATATCTGTCTGTATCACTGTACTGCACGGGAGCAGGGAAGGGATATTTGTCTGTATCACTGTACTGCACGGGAGCAGGGAAGGGATATCTGTCTGTATCGCTGTACTGCACGGGAGCAGGGAAGGGATATCTGTCTATCACTGTACTGCACGGGAGCAGGGAAGGGATATCTGTCTGTATCGCGGTACTGCATGGGAGCAGGGAAGGGATATCTGTCTGTATCACTGTACTGCATGGGAGCAAGGAAGGGATATTTGTCTGTATCACTGTACTGCACGGGAGCAGGGAAGGGATATCTGTCTGTATCACTGTACTGCACGGGAGCAGGGAAGGGATATCTGTCTGTATCAGTGTACTGCATGGGAGCAAGGAAGGGATATCTGTCTGTATCACTGTACTGCACGGGAGCAGGGAAGGGATATCTGTCTGTATCACTGTACTGCATGGGAGCAGGGAAGGGATATCTGTCTGTATCACTGTACTGCATGGGAGCAAGGAAGGGATATCTGTCTGTATCACTGTACTGCACGGGAGCAGGGAAGGGATATCTGTCTGTATTACTGTACTGCATGGGAGCAAGGAAGGGATATCTGTCTGTATCACTGTACTGCACGGGAGCAGGGAAGGGATATCTGTCTGTATCACTGTACTGCACGGGAGCAGGGAAGGGATATCTGTCTGTATCGCTTTACTGCACGGGAGCAGGGAAGGGATATCTGTCTGTATCACTGTACTGCACGGGAGCAGGGAAGGGATATCTGTCTGTATCACTGTACTGCACGGGAGCAGGGAAGGGATATCTGTCTGTATCACTGTACTGCACGGGAGCAGGGAAGGGATATCTGTCTGTATCGCTGTACTGCACGGGAGCAGGGAAGGGATATCTGTCTGTATCACTGTACTGCACGGGAGCAGGGAAGGGATATCTGTCTGTATCACTGTACTGCACGGGAGCAGGGAAGGGATATCTGTCTGTATCATTGTACTGCACGGGAGCAGGGAAGGGATATCTGTCTGTATCACTGTACTGCATGGAAGCAGGGAAGGGATATCTGTCTGTATCGCTGTACTGCACGGGAGCAGGGAAGGGATATCTGTCTGTATCACTGTACTGCATGGAAGCAGGGAAGGGATATCTGTCTGTATCGCTGTACTGCATGGAAGCAGGGAAGGGATATCTGTCTGTATCGCTGTACTGCACGGGAGCAGGGAAGGGATATCTGTCTGTATCGCTGTACTGCACGGGAGCAGGGAAGGGATATCTGTCTGTATAACTGTACTGCACGGGAGCAGGGAAGGGATATCTGTCTGTATCACTGTACTGCATGGAAGCAGGGAAGGGATATCTGTCTGTATCGCTGTACTGCACGGGAGCAGGGAAGGGATATCTGTCTGTATCGCTGTACTGCACGGGAGCAGGGAAGGGATATCTGTCTGTATCGCTGTACTGCACGGGAGCAGGGAAGGGATATCTGTCTGTATAACTGTACTGCACGGGAGCAGGGAAGGGATATCTGTCTGTATCGCTGTACTGCATGGGAGCAGGGAAGGGATATCTGTCTGTATCGCTTTACTGCACGGGAGCAGGGAAGGGATATCTGTCTGTATCACTGTACTGCATGGGAGCAGGGAAGGGATATCTGTCTGTATCGCTTTACTGCACGGGAGCAGGGAAGGGATATCTGTCTGTATCGCTGTACTGCACGGGAGCAGGGAAGGGATATCTGTCTGTATCGCTGTACTGCACGGGAGCAGGGAAGGGATATCTGTCTGTATCGCTGTACTGCACGGGAGCAGGGAAGGGATATCTGTCTGTATCGCTTTACTGCACGGGAGCACGGATGGGATATCTGTATCACTGTACTGCACGGGAGCAGGGAAGGGATATCTGTCTGTATCGCTGTACTGCACGGGAGCAGGGAAGGGATATCTGTCTGTATCACTGTACTGCATGGGAGCAGGGAAGGGATATCTGTCTGTATCACTGTACTGCATGGGAGCAGGGAAGGGATATCTGTCTGTATCACTGTACTGCATGGGAGCAGGGAAGGGATATCTGTCTGTATCGCTGTACTGCACGGGAGCAGGGAAGGGATATCTGTCTGTATTACTGTACTGCACGGGAGCAGGGAAGGGATATCTGTCTGTATCACTGTTCTGCACGGGAGCAGGGAAGGGATATCTGTATCACTGTACTGCACGGGAGCAGGGAAGGGATATTTGTCTGTATTACTGTACTGCATGGGAGCAGGGAAGGGATATCTGTCTGTATCACTGTACTGCACGGGAGCAGGGAAGGGATATTTGTCTGTATCACTGTACTGCATGGAAGCAGGGAAGGGATATCTGTCTGTATTACTGTACTGCATGGGAGCAGGGAAGGGATATCTGTCTGTATCACTGTACTGCACGGGAGCAGGGAAGGGATATCTGTCTGTATCACTGTACTGCATGGGAGCAGGGAAGGGATATCTGTCTGTATCACTGTACTGCACGGGAGCAGGGAAGGGATATCTGTCTGTATCACTGTACTGCACGGGAGCAGGGAAGGGATATCTATCTGTATCACTGTACTGCAGGATATATGTCTGTATCACTGTACTGCACGGGAGCAGGGAAGGGATATCTGTCTGTATCACTGTACTGCACGGGAGCAGGGAAGGGATATCTGTCTGTATCACTGTACTGCACGGGAGCAGGGAAGGGATATCTGTCTGTATCACTGTACTGCACGGGAGCAGGGAAGGGATATTTGTCTGTATTACTGTACTGCATGGGAGCAGGGAAGGGATATCTGTCTATCACTGTACTGCACGGGAGCAGGGAAGGGATATCTGTCTGTATCACTGTACTGCACGGGAGCAGGGAAGGGATATCTGTCTGTATCACTGTACTGCATGGGAGCAGGGAGGGGATATCTGTCTGTATTACTGTACTGCATGGGAGCAGGGAAGGGATATCTGTCTATCACTGTACTGCACGGGAGCAGGGAAGGGATATCTGTCTGTATCACTGTACTGCACGGGAGCAGGGAAGGGATATCTGTCTGTATCACTGTACTGCATGGGAGCAGGGAAGGGATATCTGTCTGTATCGCTGTACTGCACGGGAGCAGGGAAGGGATATCTGTCTGTATCGCTGTACTGCACGGGAGCAGGGAAGGGATATCTGTCTGTATCACTGTACTGCACGGGAGCAGGGAAGGGATATCTGTCTGTATCGCTGTACTGCATTGGAGACAGAAACAAGCAGACAGTGAAGGCTCTTACAATGATGTGTCATACTCATTACTAATCAATGCTTTGGAAATGGTGTAAGTGGTCATTGGCAATGGGAGTACGGGTCACTGAAGAAGGCTCAGCATCCAATCTGCAACCCTCCCTCGTCCCCAACTGCACACCGAAATCCTTGTCCCCCCACTGTCCTGGCAGAGAGATCTGCTTGTTAGTGCAATACGCTGCAGTGGTGTGTTTTGTATACAGAATGTGGGTTGGATCACTTCCTGCTTGGATCACTTGCACTGGACACACAGACACAGGCACACGTCTACGTTCCAACAGAATGTGCAGGAGTTACACCCTGGTAACATTCTCCAAACACAGGAGTGTGTCTGTACTGAATACACAGCAAGTACTCAGGCATTTGGGCCAGTGAACACCTGCTCGCTCACAATTACTGAAGAACCTTCCTATGAACTGTGCCTTAAAGGGGCAGTCCCACATTAAGGGCTAAAGCAACTTGTACTCAATGCAATTAATTGGCTTCCTTACATAATATTCAATTACAGCTAATGCAAACTATGTTCATATTTGCCAATGGTCTGTGTAATTATATTATTAGCTGGTAATTATATGTTTTTTCCATTTTGTCCACTATGTCATCAGGGGCGCTCGGCTTCACTCCTCAAGGACCCCCCCCCCCCCCCCATCAGGTCAGGTTTTCAGGATATCCCTGCTTCAGCACAGGTGGTTCAGTCTTCGACTGAGCCACCTGTGCTGAAGCCGAGATTTCCTTAAAACCTGACCTGTTGGGGGGTTCCTGGCGACAGGAGTTGAGCCCCCCTGCACTATATCACAGCATGTCAGGATACCCGTGGGCAGTAATCAGATGTACATCACAAAGAAAAAGCCTTCGGAGATCAGTTTTCTCTAATACATATGGAGCGGATGTTCATCTGTGATGGATAAACCTCCACCTTCTCCTCGGACACTCACCTTGAGAGCGGACCGGCCTTCAATCGTGGTCTGAAAGACGATCTGCCCTTCCAAGCCAACCAAGAGATGGGAGATGCTGGAGGGCAGGGAGCTTTCACAAGGGGGTTTTATACACCTCATAAACTGTCCCCGGCGAATGGTGTGAACGTTTATGGTTCCATCCTGCGGGGAGAATAGATGGATATAAGAATAATACAAGGACATGTGAGCTGGAGAAGGTACGGAGAAGGACTACCACGATGAGGAACGTTTATGGTCCCACCCTGCAGGGAGAATAGATGGATAGAAGAATAATACAAGGACATGTGAGCTGGAGAAGGTACGGAGAAGGACTACCACGATGAGGAACGTTTATGGTCCCATCCTGCAGGGAGAATAGATGGATATAAGAATAAGCTGGAGAAGGTACGGAGAAGGACTACCACGATGAGGAACGTTTATGGTCCCACCCTGCGGGGAGAATAGATGGATAGAAGAATAATACAAGGACATGTGAGCTGGAGAAGGTACAGAGAAGGACTACCAAGATGAGGAACGTTTATGGTCCCATCCTGCAGGGAGAATAGATGGATATAAGAATAATACAAGGACATGTGAGCTGGAGAAGGTACAGAGAAGGACTACCACGATGAGGAACGTTTATGGTTCCATCCTGCGGGGAGAATAGATGGATATAAGAATACGCTGGAGAAGGTACGGAGAAGGACTACCACGATGATGAACTTTTACGAGGAAAGGCTGAAATGATCAGGCGTCTTCGGTATAAAATAAGTGAATCAGAAAGTGTCACGCACTAATTCATATAATACAAGGTCTTGGGAGTCCTCCGTGAAATAATCAGGTAATGTATATATCACCGTCAGCACACAATCACCTTATTACAACGGGATATTCCAAATGCCAGGGGGATTGGTGTGTTAGAAAGAGGGTTAGACACATACAGAGGATCGTGCAGGGTGGCCAACTCCAGTTCTCAAAGGTCACCAGCAGGTCAGGTTTTCAGGATATCCCTACTTGGCGCCCGACTCGTTGGACCTTACCTTGGAACCAGACACTGCCATGTCCAGCTCGGTGCTGATGGCCACACATGTCACCTCATCATCATGGCCGTATAAAACCTGCACCGGTTTCGGGGATAAGCCACAGGAGAATCCACCCTGCAAGGAAAGTCAGAAGACAGACCGACGTGAAGATCCCCGGTATTACCACCTACAAACGGCCAAGGCCCAGATACTCAGAGCTCCGTTACGGACTTAACAAGACGTGAGCTTTAGTTCTAAGTGCTAACGGGCATCCTCAAAGCTCACTAACGCCGTGTTAAGTGCCGCTCTCTGCCGTAACCAGCCCGTGCGTTACTACAATGGCCGTTACTGCTAATGATATGCGAAAGAGGCGTTCCCTGCATCAGCGCAGATCCGCAGAGCACCGTTATAGTTACCGCAGGGATTTACTGATGCGTTCCTTAGGTCAGAGGTGCTCAACTCCAGTCCTCAAGCTCCCCTCTCAACAGTCAGGTTTTCAGGATATCCCTGCTTCAGCACAGGTGGCTCAAACAGAGGCGCAGTCTGACCTGTTTGGGGTTGTGGGAGAGGGCTGGAGTTGGGCACCCCCGACTTAGGTCATAGCTAAACTGTCTCTCTCTGCAAGTCGTGCTAAGCCAACGTAAGGCAGTGCTAACTTAACATGCCGGTGCTAATGAGAACGGGCGACCATTGTCTTTCCATATAATTAGCTTTATGTATTTACGGTTAACCTCAGGGAACACAACGCCCATTACTGATTTAGATAACGCGGTGTTATCCGCCCTGAGTAACTGAGCTTTGGGTATCTGGGCCTGTGTTTCTCTCCAGGACCAATATGGCTACTCGAATGTTCTATCACAGGGGTGCACAAAGTTCCCCTCACGCGCTCCCCTGCCTCCTCTCTCCTCCGACTCGCCCCCTATTGGCTAGTTAAACATTGGGAGGTTTATAAGCGGTGGCAATCTTACTGAATAACATGAATATGCAAACTATGTGCTTACCTTATACCGTAGTAGTTATATACAGAGGAGAGAGGGTTTCACTATCTTTATCCCAGTGTCTTAACTAGCTACATACAGGGAACATGCTATTCTGTTAATGTGTAGTTCATCATAGTGACCACTGGGGGCAAGGTGTCGCACATAAAAATTAATTAACATAACAACCAATTGGCTGCAGCCCGTTTTTGGCACAACATTTGAATGATGGGATATAAAAGGGTCTTTGTGTTCACTACTGGGTCACTGCACCTGACAAAGGGGTTAACCCACAAACGTTGTGTGATCTTTATATATCTAGGCAATTAAAACTACTATAATGTCCAACTACTGTTTGCGTTACTCGTGTTGGATACAAGTTTGTACCGTGTGCGGAGGGGAGCCGGGGATTTGCAAATACGCTCCCCCGGCGTCACTCTGCAAGATGCTACATTTCTATGGGAGGATTTTAACATCAACCGAGCGCTCGGGGCGGTAATAACCGATCCCAGCAGCGTGCGCGAGCCTGACCGCGTGCATGTCTGTGACCGGGGCGCGCTTCCTACACGCGCACCTGCCCGGGGTAAGACTAGGGATTGTGGGGGGGGGAGGGACGCTTTGGGCTCGGGGAGCGGAACGAGCGTCTCACCTGTTGCAGAACTTGCCACACCATGCACGTGGTGTCCCGGGAACCGGAAATCAGGTATATGCCGCAGAGGTCCAGAGCCAGGCACGAGACCACATCTGCAACCAGGAGGAGTTAGCCGTGCGATCCCACACAGGTAAGTAGCAAATCCCACCCCCCCCCCCCCCCCCAAAGATGAAGGGCCATGTTTACTAAGCCGCGCCATTCTCGGCGCCCCTTGGCGTGAGCAGCCCTGGGAGGTGTCTTCCGATGTTGTATATGACCGCAGCGCTTAGTCACTGGCCTGAAACCTCCTGCGAGGCGCAGATGTAGGACGCGACGGAAGGAGATATTTATGTGACGATGTCCAATGAAAAGTGCCACTGAATAAATAGGCCGCAGTGACCCGTACTCCCGTTTATTTACGGCGTCAGAAATCTTTACCCGAATCCACGTTATTTTTGCTAAAACCATACTTATGACCCAGATGTCTCAGATGTGACGGATCCCGCTGGCGCGTGGCAGAGGGACACATCAGAAGCCAGCAGGCACCATTCTGTCTGGGTGAGCCACGCGCAAAAAAGAGGGCGGGGCTAGCGCCCGCCAGCGAGAGCAATAACGCTCACTACATGTGCACTTCACTAACACTAGATACAGGGATGAGCCAAGTTTTTAACTTGCATCCCCTCTTCCGCTCCGGCGACAAATGACGTCGCGGGGTCATGCGACGTCACGTTACCATGGCAACGTGACGGCATTTGACGCCGGTTACCATGGCGACACGTCGCCAAAAAATCAGGTAAGAGAAGCTGCAGAGGCCTCGTGCGGTACCCCCGCCCCCGGCACTTAATTTAAGTGCCTTGGGGGAGAGCGCGGGACCTGGTAGCCACCGCCCCCCCCCCTGGAAATGTTCCCACCCCCCTTGCGGGGCACGCCCCCCCACTTTGCGCACCGCTGCACTAGAAGATAGGAAACAATGAGAAGCCACAACATGTGCAGGTTTGTTGCCTGCGCTGATACAGGCGGCGGAGGAACACATATTGCTGGTCTCTAAAACCAACAGTAATATTGTAGTCTTACCACTTATTGTGCGTGGAACAGCAGACCTGGCTGATGCATAAACCCCCTTTTTGTGTAGGAGGCGCCAATAAAAAGGTGCGGTGTAATGGTTGAGGTGTTGAGCCTTGAAGAGGCCCATGCGGCCTTAGTTATATGATTTTCTGCGGTCTCTGCTTTCCCACCTATAACTAATGATATCGTTGTTATATATTCCCCCTTAACACGGACAGGCTGCCATGCAGAGGAGAGCACCATTAGCGCTGGCAGGGTTCCACCCCAGGCGGGGCTGCACGGCTGCCTCGGAATGATGATAACTCCCAATTAAGCGATTTCTACACCAAGACAAATTTCCCTAGCCAATTCCAATCTGGCTTTCGCCTCAAACACTCCACCGTAACTACCCTGCTAAAAGTTTGTAATAAAATCCAGTGTGGAATGGAACGGGGACAACTCACTGGTGCAGTATTCCTAGATTTTGCAAAGGCTTCTGACACAGTTGATCATGTTATCCTGCTCAACAAACTCCAGAGCTCTGGAATAGGGAAGCTGTTGTTGTACCCCTCCCCCTCCCTCCCCCCCCCCTCCCCCCCCCCCCCTCCCCCCCGATCCCTCTCTCACGCCCGGAGCCCCTCGCACTCTGAAGCCAGGCACAGAGGGAAGGACACACACAGCCACTCACACAGGCAAATACACACAGGGGGGTGGGGGTGAATCAGAACGGGGGGGTGGGATCGGAGCAAGGGGGAATCGGAGCAGGGGGGGAATCGGAAGGGGGATCGGAGCAGGGGGGGGATCGGAGCTGAAGGGGGGAAATCGGAGCAGAGGGGGAAATCGGATTGGCTGCTGGGATGTCACGTGACGCGACACTCTCCAAAACCACAAGCTCCTTGTTGCTCCGGCTGGCTGACACGTCACAGCACGCAGTCAGCCACGCCGGAAGGAGCCAGCAGGGGCATCTAGAACAGGGGCAAGCAGCAGGTGGCCTGCGGCCGCGCTCGCCGCCAGCCGCAGTGGGACCAAGGCCTTAGGCTGCGAACCTGCTGCGGCCGGCGGCGCGCGGGGCCACCAGACCCTTAATCGAATGGTCCTTGCCCCCGCTGCCTCCGTCCGGCAGGGCTGACTACGTTCTGTGACGCGTCAGCCTGCTGGAGCTACAACCGGATTGTGCTTTTCAGCACTGACGCGTCACGTGGTACGCGAGTCAGCCAATGGGGAGGAGGGGAGGAGAGCTGCTTGTGTGTCTGTTTTGTGCGTTCGGCTGTGTGTGTGCCTGAGTGCGTGAGTGCCTGTCTGTGTGTGAGGAGTTGAGGGGCTGAGGAGTTGAGGGGCTCAGCGGCTGAATGGCTGAGGAGTTGAGGGGCTGAACGGCTGACGGGCGGTCCCGCCCCCTCACGTCATGGCCGCGCCCCCCCGCGCCGGAAAGTTTCCTGCAGACCGCAAATCGCGGTGCAGTGAGTTGCACGTGCCGCCGGCAAGCAAGACAGCCGTGCGGACGCGTGCAGCGGGGCCTTAGCCTTAAACTGGTTTCAGTCCTACCTATCAGGTAGATCCCAACATGTGTCCATCTCTGGCTCTAACTCCAACCCCTTGGATATTACCTGTGGTGTCCCGCAAGGCTCTGTTCTGGGGGCCCTACTCTTCTCAGTGTTCATCAATGATCTTCCCACAGCTTGTAAGGAAGCCTCAATACACATGTATGCAGATGACACAATCCTATATGCACACAGCCAAAGCCTCTCTGACCTTCAACACATACTTCAGTCTGACTTTTTGAGACTCGAAAACTGGATTTCCCAAAACAAACTGTTATTAAACACTGACAAGACTGTAACAATGATATTTGGGACCAAGGCTACATTTTTAAAGCTTCCAGTGACTGAGCTCCAGATCAGAACCAAAGCCAACACCTCCCTAACTCCTGTTACTAGTTTTAAATACCTGGGCATATGGTTTGACTCCCACTTAACATTTGGGATGCATATTAATATCCTGACATCCAAAACCTACGGTTTGCCAAACTAGGTGTACTTTACAGGAACAAATCCTCCCTAAGTCCCCTGGTCAGAAAGCATATTGCACAGCAGATGCTAATGCCAATTATCGACTATGGAGACATAGTATATGACACCCCAAACTCACCTCTACAATTCAATATGCCGTTTTGTACTCCAATGCAACTACAACACACATCGCTGCGAAATGCTTAAACAACTAGATTGGTCATCACTTGAGTCTAGGCACAAAGTTCATCTTTCCTGTCTTGCCTTCAAATACTTTCTGGACAAGCTTCTCACCCCTACCACATGTAGCACTTATCTGAGATCTGACTCCAAAAGACTGTTCATGGTCCCAAGGTTCAACAAAGTATCCGGCTGCTCCTCCTCTTACCGTGCACCCCAAAACTGGAACAACCTACCGGAGACTCTCACAGCCGCCACCAGTCTAAGTTCTTTCAAAACTAAAGCTGTCTCACATTTTAATCTGGTCTGTAACTGTTTACATACGCCTATAATATATATTATCTGTAACTGTGCATGCAATGTCTTGTATATAATGTATATATACCCTGTTCACTTAATGTAACTGTGTATTTGTAACCATGTATTATTTGTATCATAACTCTGTGCCCAGGACATACGTGTGAAAACGAGAGAGGTAACTCTCACTGTATTACTTCCTGGTAACACATTTTAGAAATACATAAATAATAAATAAAATAACAGTAAAGAACTCCGTGGCGGATATGTTCCACAGAAGATGGGGTTATCACCTAGGTGCCTGGTGATGTGTGCTACGATCTTTCCTTTGCTCAGCGAGGTGACTCGCAGGCTGCTGTCCCAGTGCCCTCCGCTGAACAGCAGCTTTGCGTCGTGCGACACGACCAAGGTGGTGGAGGAGAGTTCCGCGCCGAGGGCGATCGGACCGGCGAGGAAACGCTGGGTCCTGGGGGAAGAGAGGAGACGGGTCATAAACAGGTGTTGTGCAGATATCCTGTGGCTGTAGTGTCCTGGTAGAGTGTTATGTAAGTTCATTCTGATAGCTATTGAAATTAATTATATTTATTTATACACAAGCATCCCAGACCTCACAGGTCTCTTCTTCAGCCATACATTTGAAGAGGAGACTTGTAAGGCCTTTACAATTTGTGTACAACTACATCTATAAAAAAAAAACTTGTCCCGAAATCTCTACAACTATTACACCCTAAAGGAATAATAACACATCTGTGCACTAATGCTAAAGATACCTACAAATCTATTCAATTTATTATTATTTTTTACACTATAGGGTTACGATAATTAAAAGTTATGTGCAAAGGTTTTAAAAGTCGGAGTGCTTTTTTTTTTTATATGAAAGTATTTTCCCAGAGGCGAAGAC
Organism: Ascaphus truei; assembly: GCF_040206685.1. Taxonomy (NCBI): domain Eukaryota; kingdom Metazoa; phylum Chordata; class Amphibia; order Anura; family Ascaphidae; genus Ascaphus; species Ascaphus truei. The sequence continues at coordinate 464,879,394 of NC_134484.1, forward strand.
GTTGGAGAACAGAAACATTTTGTTGACGTGTGTACCCCTGTATCTCTGTAACTGCACAAAGGTTTATTCTGATATTGTGGACTAGTAAGAAAAGAAGGAAGGCCTGACCATTACTTAATACAAATCCGATTTCTTCTTGGCTAGCTTTACCAAAACAAACAGCGCTGTATGCAGAACGCTCCCGGCCCAGCCAGCGTCTGACCCGCAGAGCTCACCATCTCATTCTCGGCGACAAACAAAAAGGAGACAAAAGTGGCTTGCCCAAGGTCACAAGGAGCCGACGCTGGGGCTCAAACTGGGTTCACTCGCTAGGAAGGCTGTGACGTCCCCGCTGGGCTCCTGTGACTCGCTGACAGGAGAGCCCAAGCTTCACATTTCAGAGTCCGGCACCGCAAAGGTTTGTGACCGCAGGTAGCGGATTTGGACGTCATGTTAATAACGGACACGTCTTTTATTTTTTTAAATGCCATTCATATAAACACCAACAATGTGCAGGGCGCCACACAACCACACACACACACACACACACAACCACACACTTTATAGGGCCATGTTTACTAGGCAGTGCTACGCTATAAGACCCATTCAAGTGGATGGCCCACGAGGTGTCTGCCAGCGCCGGGAGGCGGTCTCATGGCACGGCGCTGCTCAGCAAACATAGCGCCTCCTACTAACAATAGGAACAGGAATACTAGCAATTTCATTCAAGCCAAGACCGTGATATAAAGAGGTAAGCAATGGGGGGGGGTGTGGAGGGGCATACTACGAGATGTAGTATCGGGGGGGGGGGGGGAATACTCACTTGACATTGGAGACTGTGGGGTCCTTGGTGAAACTGAAGTAATTGGAGATGTTCTTGTCGTAGGGCAGCCAGCCGTGTGTCCCCAGCAGGCCGTTCACACTCACCGTGACCTGAGGGGGAGAACGTGAGCGAAGGTGCAAAGCCGCCATTTTGAAAACAACTGAACGATGATGCCATTGTCTTTACTCAAACAGATGTTACCGGGCGTACAGTACAGAGGACATTTGGTAGGTTTGGTTCATTAAGAAGAGTTTTCTTTTTACTCTTAATTTGGGTAGTGCTCCTCAATCAAGTGTTAACTCAGCCTCTAGCCACCCCCAACAGGTCAGGTTTTCAGGATATCCCTGCTTCAGTCAAAGACTGAACCGCTGATTGAGCCACCTGTGCTGAAGCAGGGATATCCTGAAAACCTGACCTGTTCGGGGGGTTAGGGGCTTGAGGACTGGAGTCGAGCCCCCCTCCTCTAGCCCACCCCAGGCCATTAAAAAGTAAGGGAGAAGGAGGAGAGACCAATGCCTCACCATGTTGACCAATTCACTTAAACTTCAACATATTTGTAGGCGTCTGATTTTTCTAAGATAAGTGTATATATTTTTTGTTACATAGCATGGACTCAGGTTTCCGCTTTCATTACATTCATCGTGGGAACGGAACACCTCCCCCCCTCCCCCCCCGACATCTGGGGCCACATCCCCCAGTACTTCGCCATAATCCACACTCCTCCCCCCGCGCTATGATCAGAGGAACGCTGCTCACAGTTTAGTTCTGACACTGGGGGTACAGGGGGGGTAGGAAGGTGGCACCGGGATTGGTACTGGGTTCTCGTTTCTTTACCACTCGGGCCCTCTCCTTCTCCTTAAGACTTATTATTACAGTCTCTTTAACACAAATATTCTCTTTAGGACCCACCCCGATCACAGAAAGAAATACACCAAGATATAAAAAAAAAAATAGATACGAGGCTTTACCCTCATACAAAAAAAAATAGACAAAATGAAGAATGCCACTTTGTGAAATATATTCATTGGGTTACGGATGTAGGGAAACCGCCTCATTTCTTCCCTTTGTGACTCTCTGAACCCCGGTGCCGTGTATTTCCCACGTCCTGTATTTCCCATCATACGTGTGTTCCTACCATCTCACCGAGCCCCCGCCCCTCCTACGCCTCGTGGGCCGGCTCCCCAGGTTGGGGGAACCGCCGTTTTAGAGCAGATTAACTTTTATGACCATTAACGTTCTAAAACCCTGCAGCCCCCTCTGAGGTCCCGCGGTGTGCACACGCCAAGGCACTTCCTGACACTAGAAAGGATGCCGCACCGCTGACGTCACCCATCTGAGGGACATCTGCTGTCTTGCGAATACAACCACCTAAAACTCCTCGGAAACAAGATGGCGTTGGTAGGAACCAGTGAAACATCAAATAAGTATCACTGCAAGTCAGGCCAGCATGGTCCCCAAATACTCACCAGTATGGATCCCGTCGTCATGAATGAATAAATGGCTTGATTTTTGGGGACCACAGCCTGTACCAGTGGAACCCCCTCCATCATCCCCTGTCGGACACAAGATATGTTTTAATGACAAATGACAGCACTGCTACTTAACACGTAGTCTATCCCGAACGCCACAATGGGTCATATTTACTAAATGGCCCTACTATTCCATAAGATACATTCAGGCACTAGAGCACATCTGTTCAAGTGAATGGGGTACACGTCTTCCTGCGCTTGGACATATGTTATGACATAGCCCTGCTTAGTAATGGTGTCCCAATATCAGATCAGGAACTGTACAGAAGCTCATGTACAGTATATAGAACGTGAGGTCCCGTATTCTGCAAGCACGCCCATACGTTTCTTCTTCTACTGCACATTATATCAGGAATACGGTCAGTGGAGAAACTTTCACTGAAAGAGACGCCTTTTTAAAGGCGCAAGATGTTCTGTCGGGATTCATCCTGCAAAACTACGTGACAAACGCTCACCACTGCGCCCCGCCACACTAGCAGCGGACGTGATTCGAACAAATCAGGGCGCAGATTTCGCGTGCTCTGCTGTACTCCTCGCGACATGAACGCAGCCAATCGCCCCAGGCACCTGTGCTTATCGCGATTGCTGTGTTGAATTTCATGGATTCTGTTTCTTTTTTCAATGAAATGAATTAATTGCAATGTGTACAGTACTGTGCTAAAAAACAGAACTCTAAAATACCATTTTCTGCACTCGCCGCACTCGCGTCTTAAGGCGGAAAGGTTGGAAGACATCCCGCGCCATGACATCAGTATTCCGATGTACACAACATGTGAAGTGTTCGAATAATGGCCGCTGCAGCTGTATGTAGCACCAATTAGTATATCAGGACAAAGGTGACTTGCTTAGGACCATTAAGAGCAGGGACTCAAACTGGTTTCTTACACGTCCTGGGCACCAGCCCGACGACAAGAGGAAGCTGTTTCTCTCGCTGTATCTCGCACTTATAACCACGTGTAACTTCACAAGACCAGATAAAACACGCCAGAGAAATCAAGTCACAGACCACGTACTGTACAAGATCACAACACAGCCTTTAACTGCGTACTGTGCGCAAAGAAGCATCCTCACCTCCACAAAGAAAGATTTCAGTTCCCCGAGGTTCTCAAACATGTTGGGCGAGTAGGTGTCCAGCCGGGATAACCTCCTCGCACCTTGCTCCGCGGTCAGGCGAGAGGGGTGCGGCTCCTTCATCAGGACACAAGGAACCAAAGCAATGTTACATCTTCCACTCCTCCTCAGCCAAACTCACAGGAGCAGGAGAGGACACACAGAAAAGGTCCCACCGCCAACTATCTCCGACTCATCGCAGGCTATGCTATCTGATAGTAAAACATCAATGGTTCATGTTGGAACTTCAGGACGTGGCCTAAAAAGGTCATAACTAGTGATTCACTAAGTGCGAGAGCCTATCACAGCGGGATAATGATCCTTGAAAATGGGACTGATTATCATTGATTAAATAAAGATATACATAGGGGGAGAGATATACAAATATATGCGCGTCTCTCTGCCTCCCTCTACGGCTGCCACTTTCCATCGCTCTGGGGAAGGTTAGTCTGGGTGAGTGTGGATATGGGGAGAGACATGCCGGGGGGAAGGGGGAGAGACATGCCGGGGGGAAGGGGGAGAGACATGCCGGGGGGAGGGGGGAGAGACATGCCGGGGGGAGGGGGGAGAGACATGCCGGGGGGAGGGGAGAGAGACATGCCGGGGGGAGGGCAGAGAGACATGCGGGGGGAGGGGAGAGAGACATGCCGGGGGGAGGGGAGAGAGTCATGCCGGGGGGAGGGCAGAGAGACATGCCGGGGGGAGGGCAGAGACATGCCGGGGGGAGGGCAGAGAGGCATGCCGGGGGGAGGGCAGAGAGGCATGCCGGGGGGAGGGCAGAGAGAAATGCCGGGCGGAGGGCAGAGAGACATGCCGGGGGAAGGGCAGAGAGACATGCGGGGGGAGGGGAGAGAGACATGCCGGGGGGAGGGCAGAGAGAAATGCCGGGGGGAGGGCAGAGAGACATGCCGGGGGGAGGGCAGAGAGACATGCGGGGGGAGGGGAGAGAGACATGCCGGGGGGAGGGGAGAGAGACCTGCCGGGGGAGGGGAGACATGCCTAGGGAGGGGAGAGAGACATGAGGGGGAGGGAAAAACAAAGAGACATGATGGGGGAGGGGAAAGAGACATGCTGGTGGAGGAGAGACACACATGAGGGGGAGGGAGGAACAAAGAGACATGATGGGGCAAAGTAGACCAAATGTGATTATGTGGTAATATTTGCAGGGGCCCCATTCTTCTAGTCTGTGCTGGGCCCCAAAATTCTGTTGGCGGCCCTGTGTGTGTGTGTGTGTTTGTGCGTGCATGTGTGAATATAATGTAAATGTATCTATATCATACACAGGCATCTGATATAGGTACATGTGTGTATGTCTGTGTGTGTCTGTGTGTGTGTATACATACACGCCCCTACTCGCTATGCTTTGAAGCAATCTTCTCAAAAGGGCAAAAGTCATCAATTCAATGAACCTGTAACCCAGCACAGCGAAACCAAGCTCCTGGTTGCCGCCCACAAGCTTGGTGTTTGCACTGAGCCAGTGGTGCCAACAACGTCCCGAGACCAGAAGGTGCAAACGGTCCCGTTGTAAAGCTGAGAAAAGCATAGGCTTAGGTGCACAACGTCGCCATGATACCTTGAGAAGCTGGCACGGGGTCTGTCCAAAGTTGCTGATAATCCCCTCCAACGCCTTCCTCTCGGTCTCATCCGCAACCGCGTCCAGATCCACCACACCTTTAAATGCAACACACAGAGCAGCCGGTTGAGTAGCAGTGAGAAGAAGAAAGTTGGGTCACTTTGCAGAGGTCCACCACGGAACAGACCCAACTTTCCCACGCCTGCCACGTAACATTGTGATTATAGTTTAGTTACTTATTGGATCAAATAATTCACATTGGGAATTGATAGTAGATAATTGATAGTAACGAAGATCGATACTGTACGTAACGGCCCTTTGGCAGCTAAGGCGCGAAACTTGGAAAATGTAATTAACCTTTTCGTTGCCAGGAGGGCCTGCAATGTAAGGGGATTAAAACCAGAATTATTGTGTCTCTTTTAGGACATGTATTCCTAGTTGCTTAAGGGAACACTATTGCATGTATATTTTTATTTATATAGCGCCATCCATGTACATAGCGCTGTAATACACGTGACATGTAATACATGTGACATAATAGTATAACACAATGGGAATAAGCGCTTCAGACATAAACGTAACACAAGGAAAAAAGGAGTCCCTGTCCCGAAGAGCTTACAATCTAAGTGGTAAGTAGGGAGAACGTACAGAGACAGTATGAGGGTGTCTAGTCACAAAGTGCATATAAACCCAGAATATGACGGCAGATAAGAGCCACTCGGCCCATAAGCTGCTTCCTGGCATCTCACCTTCATAAGTGCAGTAATAGAAGACATTGAGGGCTTCCACGGCAGCCTCTCCCCGCTGCTTGTACCCAAATATCAGATCTATCCACTCATGCAGATGTGCCGAAACGTGCTCAGACTCCTGCGCAAAGACAGACGCGGGGGACATTCAGAGGACAGACTGGCAGCTCCCTCCAATACACTATGGCCAATATTTACTGCGGGTGGCAATGCCGCAAGACACCGTCCAGCGCCAGAAGACCTTATGGCCCACGATTCCGGATTTCAGAAGACTTTCGATTAAAGGACAAGGCAAAAACCTGCATCCACAGGCCCGCGCTCGCAGAAATAAACCAAGACTGGCCATTGGGCAAAACCTTCCAATATCCAGATGTAATGTGTGCCATGTTGCCATTGTCTGTGATGCTGCGGAAAATAGTAGTATGGGCAACACTCTGAGACTATAGGAATACAAGTCTGCGCTCAGACTGCTCAATAAGCATGTTTTATCAATAGATGTATAAATCCCCCAAATAATGCAATATCCAAAAAAAGCATTCTGTACCAATACTGTACAATATAGAAAGACAGGAAAAGAACAAACATCTGGAAATCCTCAATGTTTCGGGATATAACCCTTTGTCAAGAGGAAATATGGTTCTATTTCGACTCCAGTGTGTTGGGCCTTCGTTTTGGCTATTGGACCCTCCATTTCTACATTGCCTCTGACTTGACTATTTGTATTAGTTTATGCTTATTGAGTGCGCACTACGCCCCCCTTTGTTAGCATATTGTCTGTGATGGTAACAGGAGATATTGCCACAAAACCTGGACGTTTTCCACAGCATTACATGGCCGGGCTGGCCTATCATCTAACCGGTACATGAGAAGGTCCCACGGCTGTTAAACACGGACTCCCATACCAGGGCTTTCCTGTGCTGGTGGATGAAGTCTTCTCGTGACTTGGCCCATCTCGGCAGAAAGACGTCATCCACTTTCCCGTTGGAAATTTGGAGACAGCCCAGGTCAAAGCCTAGCAAGAAAGAGGGGGCTGAGTTAACAAAGATGCTTGCATGTAACCACTGGTCCAAATGTGCTGGTACCAAGGGGGTACACAGAACCAGAACCCCAGAGAGATTACATATTTATTGACTAACATATGATCCCCTTTCTATTTGAAGAAAATTGGGTTCAATGTTAGGAGCTTTCGCTCCATTCAAAGCATATTGTATATACTGTATCTTTCTGAACTATGGTCCAAATAGCTTTTCCCCCCAATGTTAAAAAAACTCTTAAGTCATCCATAGTACCCACTGCATAGATAGATAAGCAGTATAAAAGGGTGTTAGAAAAATAGGTATATATAGAGGATATATGTATATAATATAACGAAAGTGGGAGAGAGGGACCAAGAATAGATTATATACCCAGTGACCGCTCCAACCCACTTTCGCTGCTGTATACCAAGAGTCCCTGTATTTCTCGCCATAAACATCCAAACGCTTAACAATAGTTTTTTTTTCTATTTTACATAAAAACGTTGCTTTCATCCTGGTTTCCACTACAGTATTAACCTTTAAAAAGACATCCTACTATATATTTTATGACCATTTAGTTATGGAGAAAAAACAAACAAACAAAAAAAAAACACGTGTACATAGAGGAAGAAACATGTGCTAATACACAGTGCGCATTTATACTATAACCCGGCTACTATACCATTAGAGTTGTCCAGGAATTCTGGGAAATAGAAGAATTCTGGTATTAACTCCTTCACATCCACAGGGTTCTCCATGCGAGCCTGCCAGGCGGCCGGGGTGGAGTGGAACTGCCGGTCTGAGCAGTCAAACCTGGCGGCAGAGTTAGCACAGGTATAAATATATATACACGTTTCTGAAGGTCATGGAAAGAAGACTGAACCAGACTATGGCCCATACTGCAGCTACCTCCGACTGGATCCCAACGCTGATACACCTGCATGTTGTGTGCCACATGTCTGTGCTCAGGAGGTAGATGGATGATGCAATGTTTTGCTACCTAATGTAGCTTGGATGGACGCAGGTCGTCAGGAGGAAGGTGGCCGGCACCATGTTTTCACTCTCCAAGGTTAAGCCCATTTTTAATGTAGTCCTAAACATGTATATGTAACCCCCGAAGGAGCCGTGCGAGTGTCACTGCCCTTGCAGTGGGGGAGCCCAGTTTCAAGGTCTGCCCTCCGTGTGGCGTTGGAGAAGTCCTGTTTGTCTCTCTGTCCTCAGTGGCGTTGGAGAAGTCATGTTTGTCTCTCTGTCCTCAGTGGCGTTGGAGAAGTCATGTTTGTCTCTCTGTCCTCAGTGGCGTTGGAGAAGTCATGTTTGTCTCTCTGTCCTCAGTGGCGTTGGAGAAGTCATGTTTATCTCTCTGTCCTCACTGGCGTTGGAGAAGTCATGTTTGTCTCTCTGTCCTCAGTGGCGTTGGAGAAGTCATGTTTGTCTTTCTGTCCTCAGTGGCGTTGGAGAAGTCATGTTTGTCTCTCTGTCCTCAGTGGCGTTGGAGAAGTCATGTTTGTCTCTCTGTCCTCAGTGGCGTTGGAGAAGTCATGTTTGTCTCTCTGTCCTCAGTGGCGTCGGAGAAGTCATGTTTGTCTCTCTGTTCTCAGGCACCAAAATATAGATGGTCAACTCTTTCTATTCTATGTACGGTGCTGTACACACTTTATAATATTTATAAGTGACCCCTTTCCGTTTACAGTACAGTACCAGCGGTGGAGTATTTCCTCCCCGGCCCCCGCCCCGGCTCGCTCACCTGCCGCTCTGCAGCTGGATATGCAGCGTGGTGAAGGGCTCGGTGCGGATCATGTAGTGCATGACGCCCGCAGCGTTGGAGTAGTGTGTGCCGTAATGGAACTTGTCCACTGTGCCTGTGGGGTCCTCAAAGCTCTCGTACCTAAGGGGAACAAAGCAGGCTGTTCTGTATGTACAGTATGTATGTACATCTTTACTTATATAGCGCTTTACAGCAGCAATACAAGTGACGTCATATTATTATTACACATAATGGGAATAAGCGCTTCAGACAGAAAATGGGAAATAGAGTCCCTGCCCCGAAGAGCTTACAATCTAAGGCCGCGCTTATAGTGCCGGCGACGGCTGGAAAAATCAAACTGAGGTGACTTACACCAAGCCGTCGCGTCGTGCTTACTATAAGTGCACACGATGGCAGCGATGCATTTGTTTTGATGCGACGTCGCTGCCGCTATAAGCGCAGCCCGAGTGCTAAGATGTTACAGAGGCAGCAGCAGGGCGTTCGGGTCAGTGCGCCTGCAGGGGTCAGGGGTCACGGTCAGTGTGTGAGGTGTATAGCATCAGCCAGCGGAGCTACTCATGCTTCACTAAACAGGTGTGGTCTAAGAAAGGTCCTATAGGTGGAGAGAGAGGATGCCAGTCAGATATTGAGGGGAAGGATACTCCAGAGGTGTGGGGAGTGAGAAAGAATATATATATAAGAGAGAGACAGAGACAGAGAGTGGGAGAGACAGAGAGTGGGAGAGACAGAGAGTGGGAGAGAGAGAGAGAGACAGAGAGAGAGTGGGAGAGAGAGAGACAGAGAGAGAGAGAGTGGGAGAGAGGAGAGAGAGACAGAGAGAGAGAGAGACAGAGACAGAGAGAGAGAGAGAGACAGAGAGAGCGGGAGAGAGAGACAGAGAGAGCGGGAGAGAGAGAGAGAGAGTGGGAGAGACAGAGAGAGAGAGAGACAGAGAGTGGGAGAGACAGAGAGTGGGAGAGAGAGAGAGAGTGGGAGAGAGAGAGAGAGACAGAGAGAGAGTGGGAGAGAGAGTGGGAGAGAGAGAGAGAGAGAGAGAGTGGGAGAGAGAGAGACAGAGAGAGTGGGAGAGAGAGAGACAGAGACAGAGAGTGGGAGAGAGAGAGAGAGTGGGAGAGAGAGAGAGAGAGAGAGAGAGACAGAGACAGAGAGGGAGAGAGAGAGAGAGAGAGACAGAGAGTGGGAGAGACAGAGAGAGAGAGAGAGACAGAGAGTGGGAGAGACAGAGAGAGAGAGAGAGAGAGAGAGAGTGGGAGAGAGAGAGAGAGAGAGATAGTTATATGTATTGTTTTTTTTTATATGTATTGGGGGGTGGGTTTTTTGTATGTATTGGGGGGGTGGGTTTTTTGTATGTATTGGGGGGGTGTTTTTTTTTATATGTATTGGGTAGGTGGGTTTTTTATATGTATTGGGTAGGTGGGTTTTTTGTATGTATTTGGGGGGGTGGGTTTTTTATATGTGTTGGGTAGGTGGGTTTTTTGTATGTATTGGGTAGGTGGGTTTTTTTGTATGTATTTGGGGGGGCAGGGATTTTTTTTTCTGTATTTGGTGGTTGGAAGTTTTTTGCATTGGGGGTGGGAAGTTGTTTTTTGGGGGGGGGGGGGGGTGAAGGGCGGTTAGAACTATAGTCCTGGGCCCGGGGAAATCTGTCTGCGCCCCTGTATATATCCCCTTAAGTGATCAGCACGTCCCAGAATATATTTGAGAACGAGAGGCAACTCTCAATGCACTTTTTTCCCAGTAAAATGTTTTATAAATAAATCACTGCGTGTGCGAGCTCCGAATTATGCCACTTCCCTTTAGCTTCCGGATGTGTCATTTACAGCGCCGATTCCCTCGTGACACGACAGGGTCTGCCCCCCCCCACCCGCCCCCCCCACCCTCCCCCCGCACCTTCATCCTCCCTCCCCCACGTCACTCACTTTTCTTTCACCTCCTTGGCGTGCCTCTCGTTCACCACGCCGATCGGCTTGGAGAGATCGCGGAACACATCCGGATTGCTCAGATCCAGCGTCTCGGAGACGTAGTCGCGCAGGATCCAGGGAAACTTAATGAACGCAAACACAAAAACGCCGTGAGAAGAACATTTCCCCCCAACAACAAAACAGGTACAGACTTATCAGGGGCAAATGCACCCAAGTAATGTATTAGCCCCCCCCCCCCTTTTCCACACGCCGTTAATGCAGACACCATGGTATCTGCTCCCGCTAAAGCGTCAGAGGGGGCATTAACGCCCCCCCCCCCCCCGGCACTACAGGCATCCCTACACCTTTAGAATTTCTCTTAGAATTATGGTCCGGGCGAAACTATACATTCACTGGGACCCCGCCTCCCTCTGTTAAGCCTATAGAAAGTCATGACATTGTGAGGGGACATTGCAGCTTCCGATAAAATGACCCGGCCGTCATGTTGTGTTTTTCCTCTCAAACACCACAGGAGACCTCTTCGTTCATGTCAAGAAAAAACATACTGTACATATATATGATTTTGGAGGTGGATTGATGATTTAAAGGTCACAACAGGGAGCAAAGGACATTGGCATGTTTAATAGGCGACTGACATTTTCCCTTGTTAAATGGTCTTCCAAAATGTTGTGTGTGACGCAAGCGTGACTCCACCTTAAATCATCAGGTAGTCAACCTCTAAAGAGAACACTCATCCCAGTCCCATGATAACAAACGTCCCAGGCAGGTTCCATCCCATCAGAACCTCACCACTGGATACTGAGAGAGGTCGTTGTAGGTCCGCCCAGAGATCGTGTTCAGCTGCATCAGGTACTCGAAGTTAGAGATTTCCCTCCACACCCATCTCTAGAAGAGACAGGAAAGGGAAGCTGAGCGGCTGCAGTCGCCAGTTGTGGTTTTTTTTTTAATGAGTAATGAGCATCTCTCCATAACCATGTACAGGTCAGAGCAACAGATAGCCAGAAACTAAAGCAGGGGTGTCCAACACCAGTCCTCAAGGGCCACCACAACAGGTTTGAAGGATATCCCTGCTTCAGCACAGGTGGCACCCTGCTTCAGCACAGGTGGCACAGTTGTTGACAGACACTGATTGAGCCCCCTGTGCTGAAGCAGAGATATCCTTAAAATCTGACCTGGCCCTTGAGGACTGGAGTTGAACACTCCTGCGCTAAAGGACATGTAATCGAGCATCACAAACGGGCATTAGGACAAAGTTGAGTGTTAACTTCACGCCGGGGTAATATATGGAGTGACTTTGATTTAAAAGGCATTGTCCAATTGGTTTTTGATTGACCACACCAATTACCTGAGTTAATCCCGAGGCCTGTAGCAGCTCCTGGGGAGAGCGGCTTCCATATAAAAACTGATTGGGTGGGTGCAGACTGAGGATTCGGGAATATACTTTATTTCTGACCTGCAGGAGGGAGAGAAGAAGCCCCCCGCACGTCACAATCTATAAACCAATTGCAACTGAGAAAACACCAACGCCCTGAACATGAGGCCCGAGGCTTCCACCTCCAGCAGTGGGACACACAGGGCTGTATTTATTGGAAGGGCCTGGGCGAGAGTAGCAGGAGAGGATGGAAACCTTTTTCTTGAAGTTGACAAAGTAATTGGCCTGGTCGATGAAGAAGAACTCCAGGGCTGATCTCCGGAGGTTGTACCGACGAAGATGGACTTCCCGGAGCTGAGATAACGGCCGCTTGAAGTCATAACCAATACCTGCAAATAAAGGGAGAAGTGCAGTATTATGTATTTATCCCCTAGCATGGACATCGGAGTTACCTTTACAGAGCCGGCATGGACATTAAAAAAAACCTGAATCAGTACAAACTATAGCTATAGGAGACAAACTACAATAAATCTAAGTTATATATATATAGAAAAGAGAGAGGAGAGAGCGCACGCCCCATAGTATATAACCGTATATTTAATGATGGGAAAGGGGGAGGGGGAAGAAAATGACTCACAAGGGTACAAGAAAAAAAAGCGTTTTGTGAAATATCACCACCATCCGGTATCTGCAAAGGGATCAAAAGTCCATCAGTCTCAGAGATGCAAGGGCAGCGATCCTTCAGGATGTCCAGGGTCCTTCCGATATTCACAGCAAACGTCTCAGGATTCCAAAGAATGTCTCCTGTGCCGGATGGCCGCTAACTGGTGCGCGCTCGAACCGGCCTGCTTCTGCGCATGCGTAATGACGTAATGTCCGTGCGTATATATATCTTAGATTTATTGTAGTTTGTCTCCTATAGTTATAGTTATATATAATAGTAATGATGTTACTGTCCCCAAATAAACACAGTACAATGCCTGAAAAGGTAAAGGAATTAATAGTAAACATCCTAGCTATTTATCAATCGCTGCCTATCTATATCTTCCTCTCTCTACTTCTCCATCAGCGGTCTATCTATCCACCCATCTATATATGATTAAGGTACCTTTAAGTTCGTACAGATTCTTCACAATGGACATTCGCCAAATGTATTCAACTAGTGTAAGAGGCCCCAATCTGTGCTGTAAAAGCTGCATTGTAAGAAACACTCTCTGCTCTGTACGGCCAGGCAGCCCCGCCACGTTCCCGTATAAACCCAGCTACCTTCTTCCGTCTCCTCCTTCTCGGTGCTCATATCATAGAAGTAAACGTGCTGAGTGGTGACCTCCAGCCGCCCTGGGATCACAGCCACTATTGTGATGAGCTCACAGTCCTCCGCGATCACCAGCTTCTCCTTCTGGTCCTGCTCTTTCGTTTCAACGCTGCGGAACAGGAGAAGGGAAATGCTACGTGCAGGTCCACTGACGGGCAAAGACAATGAGCGGCCGCGTTAGGGGAAACCGGCGGGCCGCGTTAGGGGAAACCGGCGGGCCACGTTAGGGGAAACAAGCAGGCCGCGTTAGGGGAAACCGGCGGGCCGCGTTAGGGGAAACCGGCGGGCCGCGTTAGGGGAAACCGGCGGGCCACGTTAGGGGAAACCGGCAGGCCGCGTTAGGGGAAACCGGCGGGCCGCGTTAGGGGAAACCGGCGGGCCGCGTTAGGGGAAACCGGCGGGCCGCGTTAGGGGAAACCGGCGGGCCGCGTTAGGGGAAACCGGCGGGCCGCGTTAGGGGAAACCGGCGGGCCGCGTTAGGGGAAACCGGCGGGCCGCGTTAGGGGAAACCGGCAGGCCGCGTTAGGGGAAATCGGCAGGCCGCGTTGGGGAAATCGGCGGGCCGCGTTAGGGGAAACCGGCGGGCCGCGTTAGGGGAAACCGGTGGGTCGCGTTGGGGAAACAAGCAGGCTGCGTTAGGGGAAACCAGCAGGCCGCGACTTTTGAAAACCGGCAGGCCGCGCTGGGGAAACCGGCAGGCCGCGTTGGGGAAACCGGCAGGCCGCGTTGGGGAAACCGGCAGGCCGCGTTGGGGAAACCGAGAGGGGACAAGTGGGAGAGAGGGGAAGCGGGAGAGAGAGAGGAAGCGGGAGAGAGAGAGAAAGGACGCGGGAGAGAGAGAGAGAGGAAGCGGGAGAGAGAGAGAGAGAGGAAGCGGGAGAGAGAGAGGAAGCGGGAGAGAGAGAGGGGGGAAGTGGGAGAAAGAGGGGGGAAGCGGGAGAAAGAGAGGGGGCAAGTGGGAGAGTGGGGGGGAAGCGGGAGAGAGGGGGGGGAAGCGGAAGAGAGGGGGGGAAGCGGGAGAAAGAGAGGGGGCAAGCAGGAGAGAGAGAGGGGTAGCGGGAGAGAGAGGGGGGTAGCGGGAGAGAGAGAGAGGGAAGCGGTACAGAGAGAGGGGGGAAGCGGGAGTGGGAAAGGAGTAGAGGGAGAGAGATAGGGTAAGGGGAGAGAGAAAGGGGAAGTGGGAGAGAGGGGAAGGGAGAGAGAAAAGATTAATGGAAACACACCTGAGACACCTGGGAAATATGCAAATAAAAACTGCTATGTTCATTATAATTTAGGCTATAATGAGCTGCACGTCATTTGGAAAAACAACCACAAAATTACCGGTAAGCTTTTCACGGCGTAAAACCTGGTAAACGTCACGCTATTTGCTTGAGGGAATACTGTAATCCTATTAACGTGCGTTAAATTAGGTCAAAATCTGGTTCAACAGGTTAAAGGAGCTTAGAAATCTGCGTTACAGAGGGATCTCCGAGTAGGAGGAATCATAGTTTATTCCCTTTTTGCCTCACGCCATAATAATGTCATCACATTTATGCACACCCCCTGCACGTCAGGAAAAGGTACATTAAAGTGGGGTACTTAACATGCATTAATACAAATGATTTTGGTAAAAGGAGTAAATCCTCAATACACAACCCATTAAGAATCTCATCGTCATTATAGAACTCCCGTTCCTATGTGGGACAGCACAAATACACACCCACAAGCCTGTAAACCAAACCGGTTGCAGTGTATTAAATCTGTAATGGTTCTTAAATGAAACTGTGAGCTCTGGAGAGCCAGAGACTGAACATGTTGAAGGTCCGTGTCCAACGTTACACACTTTACCAGCTCTGTATACATCCTCTCTGCGCTCTCCTACTGCTGCAGCTGATCGTGCCTCGCCCAACCTATAGTTACCTGTGTCCGGCACGTTATCAGCAGAGGTGGTGCTCCAGTGAAGGCGACAACTGTACAATGAAGCACACCTCCATTCCCCCTCTCCCTCAGCTGCAAGGACAGGTCCCAATTCATGGGTTTAATGGAAATCTAACTACGTACGGTTCCAGGAATAATTAGCTGGACAGGGGGGGGGGGGCACTCATATAACCGGCGGGGGGTACCCAGCATTCCCAGACTCTGGCTTACTGGTTTATGTTGTCCAAGAACATCAGGTCCTCGTCTCCCAGCTGGTCGTCCTCCAGCTCATTGACCTTGGCCTCCTTGGCCACAGCGAGGGGGAAGGAGTCTGCGGCACTGTGCCAGTGCTCAGTACCTGGAAGGAAGAGGCCAAGGAGAGTTACAAAGGCTTGGCATGGCGACACCCCCCAACCATCGCCCTCGCCATCCGGTGACCGCTTCTCTGAACAGATCGCGTCATCGCTCCGTCACTGATGACAGTGCAGTAAGGCTGCGCTTATAGTGCTGGCTATGGCGACGGTGGTGCCGCGCAGTGCCGTAGCCAGTACATGCAGCCCGTTGCGGGTGCCCATACTGGGCAAGACCGCGATGGTGCTGCAGAGAGACGGAGCGGTCGCGATCGCCGGTAGTCAAAGGATTTGGACTTTTTGGGGGCGATCGCTGCGTGACATCAGCCAATGAGAGCGAACCGCTCACGGCCACGCCTCCACCAGGCCCCCCGGTAGTTCTCTGGTCTCCTGCACCAGAGTGCAGAAATCCCTATTGCGACGGCTGACGTCACGCGGTCGCGTCGCCCTTAGTATAAGAGTAGCCTAAGATTATGACATATCTACTACACCATGGGGGGGCCTTGGAGCGGTCCCTTTTTTTGGTACGGACAATAAAAATGCATTTGCAATTCCATTATATATATTTATTTTTAAGTTCAATGCAGCAATCCAACCATTTTGTTTTACAAGATGGAAGCCAGGGGATACCTAGAGCTGAACCCCCGCTATATTCAGCTCCAGTGAGCCCCGGGTCCCAGACGAACACACCGGTATCACTTCCTGGCGTCAGGCGGGGACTTGTATAAGGATACATTGTAGCCGCTGAGTTACACTGACTGAAGCAGCCATTATGTTAGGCACACAGTCAGGATTGTTACAGATTTATAACAGGAGCACCAAACGATTGCCAGCGTAGGTAACAATGTCTAGTTATACACCGTCACGTGCTTTACATATATAAATAACACAACGTAGTATGCTGCTTTAACCATATAATACCTGCTCTGCACCTTTGCAAACTGTGTGAGATTAGGGAACAATACTGCAGTTATTCCAAACATGCAGTGATCCTTACAAAAAAAACAATGTCCAAAATATGTTCATTATTAGAGGACATCACAATTAATAGTGTGTGATCAAGACAAAGAAAGAAAAGGTAACAAGTAGGAACACACACACACACACACACACACACACACACACACACACACACACACACACACACACACACACACACAGCTAGCCATATAGCCCCTGGCAACTAAAATTCTCTGCCCGAACATATAAGCCCTGGTACCCGTGCAGCAGGCAGTGTTGGGGTTAAATCCCTTGCTTCTTGCTGTCAGTAAGCTAAGCTCCAGTTAGCTACATAATTGTTAATGGTTAGCAAGTGTGGCCTGAAACCATGAGAGCCTAGTTACAGGGGGGGGGTGGGCCCAAGTACGAGGTACTGCCCACCACCGGGGCCAAGACCTGGGACCCTCCCCTGGTAACAAAAAGGGGCTGCAATCCACATTGTAAAAGTTCCTCTGTGGATGCCTGCTCCTTAGGGAGTACTGTAGGGGAGGATTTCCCTTGCCCCATAAGGGGGTGAGGGTTGTGGAGGCTAGCCTCATGGGCCTCAAGCCCATGTCTGGGGCACAGACGCAGCAGGCTGCGAGGGGACTTGTAAAATGCAGTCAAGTACCTCTCCTGCATGAGAAGGGAGCCTTGTCTGCCGCAATAAATAGTGGGCTGTTGTGAGGGAGAGTTCCCGCAGGGGCTGCCCCTATCCATGATAGGGCCCTGGAGGATGGAGGCGCTGCACCGAAGAGATAGAAGATGAAACCCCAAAAGCCTGACCCCCATGATCCCCACTACCATCGGCGGACGCTCAGAGCTCCTGGGAAACTACAGGTGAGCACCACAACACCAGGTACGGGCAAATCTCCCTTAAGCAGGGGGGGGGGGGAGGGGGGGGGGGACGTGCTACAGTTGTACAAAGTAAAATACAGTTGTTAACCACAAATTACAGCTCTTTAAAATCACAATTACAATGCGTCACACACTGCACAGTGCGTCACACACCGCACAATGCCCCCCCCCACCCGCTGTCGTCCCCACACCCACACTGGGCCTCACCTAAGTTGTCTCGGAGAGCGCTGGCCTCCGTGTGGGCGTCAAAACTGTAATTGGGCACCAGCTTCAGTCTCATTCTTGAGTAGGTTTCGGCGCTGGAAAGCTTCCACTTCATCTCCACGGGGTTACTGCCAAGGAGGAGAGCGCAAGTCAGGACACCGGCGAGCATACAACAGCTACCACCCCCCTCAACTCTGATCAGAGCAAAGCCGCTCGCTGACCAAGGAGCCGGAACCCCACGCAGGACCATGTCATACATCGTATGCACTGTCCCCTCTGGCACCCACCCGGCTAAACAGAGGATGACATATTGGGGATACATGAGAAAAAGGAAGCGAAGCAATGCCATCTCCTGATCGGAGCTCTGCGGTAATCTGCATGCAACGCAACGCTTGCCACGGACAGCTATATGGTTAACGAGGGTTGTCACAGGTCATGCATTGAGCGTGATGGTCTTCAGATGGCGGGAGAGCCCCATGTGAGGCTGGTCAGCACGGCAACATCGCTGAAATTTGGGGCACTTTGCCCTTCGCTGCTTTAGGGTTTATTAGCGAGCTTGAGATGACACAGTATAAGAAGGTTGCTTTAGTGACGAGGGTGAGGAAGAAGCCACTTGTTTCTGCCCCGTAAGCCCCACGTCATTGCTTTGTCACAGTGGATGTCGTGAACATGGCAGCTCTCTGGCTAACCAAATGTCTGTCCCGGTGTATGGGAGTCCCTGTATCAGGACCAGGACGGCTGCCTCTATAGCAGATCCGTGGCCGCGCTACCGTGGGAGCAGAGGTGCTAGAGAGCCGTCAGAGCGGCATGAGCGGTCAATCGCTGCAAAGTGGTGAGCAAAGCATTATGGGGCATGAATGTGCGAGGCTCAGCAGTGACGGACAGGACAGCCCATTGCATCTCATACGGTGGTGCCGCCGCAGCCTTAGAGGAACCTGCCCTGGGTAAGTGGCGTATATGCACATGAGCACTCACCGGTCTGCCCAGGCCCCTCGGGGGCGGGTCACATGCGCACTCACCGGTCTGCCCAGGCCCCTCGGGGGCCGGTCACATGCGCACTCACCGGTCTGCCCAGGCCCCTCGGGAGCGGGTCACATGCGCACTCATCGGTCTGCCCCTCGGGGGCCGGTCACATGCGCACTCACCGGTCTGCCCAGGCCCCTCGGGGGCGGGTCACATGCGCACTCACCGGTCTGCCCAGGCCCCTCGGGGGCCAGTCACATGCGCACTCACCGGTCTGCCCCTCGGGGGCCGGTCACATGCGCACTCACCGGTCTGCCCAGGCCCCTCGGGGATCGGTCACACGCGCACTCACCGGTCTGCCCAGGCCCCTCGGGGGCCGGTCACATGCGCACTCACCGGTCTGCCCAGGCCCCTCGGGGGCCGGTCACACGCGCACTCACCGGTCTGCCCCTCGGGGGCGGGTCACATGCGCACTCACCGGTCTGCCCCTCGGGGATCGTCACATGCGCACTCACCGGTCTGCCCAGGCCCCTCGGGGATCGGTCACATGCGCACTCACCGGTCTGCCCAGGCCCCTCGGGGGCGGGTCACATGCGCACTCACCGGTCTGCCCCTCGGGGGCGGGTCACATGCGCACTCACCGGTCTGCCCCTCGGGGATCGGTCACATGCGCACTCACCGGTCTGCCCCTCGGGGGCCGGTCACATGCGCACTCACCGGTCTGCCCAGGCCCCTCGGGGGCCGGTCACATGCGCACTCACCTGTCTGCCCAGGCCCCTCGGGGGCTGGTCACATGCGCACTCACCGGTCTGCCCCTCGGGGATCGGTCACATGCGCACTCACCGGTCTGCCCCTCGGGGGCCGGTCACATGCGCACTCACCGGTCTGCCCAGGCCCCTCGGGGGCCGGTCACATGCGCACTCACCGGTCTGCCCCTCGGGGATCGGTCACATGCGCACTCACCGGTCTGCCCAGGCCCCTCGGGGGCCGGTCACATGCGCACTCACCTGTCTGCCCAGGCCCCTCGGGGGCCGGTCACATGCGCACTCACCGGTCTGCCCAGGCCCCTCGGGGGCTGGTCACATGCGCACTCACCTGTCTGCCCAGGCCCCTCGGGGGCTGGTCACATGCGCACTCACCGGTCTGCCCCTCGGGGGCCGGTCACATGCGCACTCACCGGTCTGCCCAGGTCCCTCGGGGGCCGGTCACATGCGCACTCACCGGTCTGCCCAGGCCCCTCGGGGGCGGGTCACACGCGCACTCACCGGTCTGCCCAGGCCCCTCGGGGGCCGGTCACATGCGCACTCACCGGTCTGCCCCTCGGGGGCGGGTCACATGCGCACTCACCGGTCTGCCCAGGCCCCTCGGGGGCGGGTCACATGCGCACTCACCGGTCTGCCCAGGCCCCTCGGGGGCGGGTCACATGCGCACTCACCGGTCTGCCCAGGCCCCTCGGGGGCGGGTCACATGCGCACTCACCGGTCTGCCCAGGCCCCTCGGGGGCGGGTCACATGCGCACTCACCGGTCTGCCCAGGCCCCTCGGGGGCGGGTCACACGCGCACTCACCGGTCTGCCCAGGCCCCTCGGGGGCGGGTCACACGCGCACTCACCGGTCTGCCCAGGCCCCTCGGGGGCAGGTCACACGCGCACTCACCGGTCTGCCCAGGCCCCTCGGGGGCAGGTCACACGCGCACTCACCGGTCTGCCCAGGCCCCTCGGGGGCAGGTCACACGCGCACTCACCGGTCTGCCCAGGCCCCTCGGGGGCCGGTCACACGCGCACTCACCGGTCTGCCCAGGCCCCTCGGGGGCGGGTCACACGCGCACTCACCGGTCTGCCCAGGCCCCTCGGGGGCGGGTCACACGCGCACTCACCGGTCTGCCCAGGCCCCTCGGGGGCGGGTCACACGCGCACTCACCGGTCTGCCCAGGCCCCTCGGGGGCGGGTCACACGCGCACTCACCGGTCTGCCCAGGCCCCTCGGGGGCGGGTCACATGCGCACTCACCGGTCTGCCCAGGCCCCTCGGGGGCGGGTCACATGCGCACTCACCGGTCTGCCCATGCCCCTCGGGGGCGGGTCACACGCGCACTCACCGGTCTGCCCAGGCCCCTCGGGGGCGGGTCACACGCGCACTCACCGGTCTGCCCAGGCCCCTCGGGGGCAGGTCACACGCGCACTCACCGGTCTGCCCAGGCCCCTCGGGGGCAGGTCACACGCGCACTCACCGGTCTGCCCAGGCCCCTCGGGGGCAGGTCACACGCGCACTCACCGGTCTGCCCAGGCCCCTCGGGGGCCGGTCACACGCGCACTCACCGGTCTGCCCAGGCCCCTCGGGGGCCGGTCACACGCGCACTCACCGGTCTGCCCAGGCCCCTCGGGGGCGGGTCACACGCGCACTCACCGGTCTGCCCAGGCCCCTCGGGGGCGGGTCACACGCGCACTCACCGGTCTGCCCAGGCCCCTCGGGGGCGGGTCACACGCGCACTCACCGGTCTGCCCAGGCCCCTCGGGGGCGGGTCACATGCGCACTCACCGGTCTGCCCAGGCCCCTCGGGGGCAGGTCACATGCGCACTCACCGGTCTGCCCAGGCCCCTCGGGGGCCGGTCACATGCGCACTCACCGGTCTGCCCCTCGGGGGCCGGTCACACGCGCACTCACCGGTCTGCCCAGGCCCCTCGGGGGCCGGTCAGCAGGCGGAGCAGAGACTTCCACTGCCGCAGGACGGCGCTGTGATGGCTGCTGATCTGCTTCAGGACGCTGTGGTATCGTCCGTTCTCACACCTCGCGCGCTTCATGACGGGCTCCAGCACGGACTCCTGCAGGAGGGCAATTACCAGCGTGAGACACCACGGAAACGCAAAAGAGGTCCCACACCTGCAGCAGAGGGTTCCCATGGCAACCTCTGCTAATCATTCTCACCTGCTCCACCAGGCAGCACAGTGCTGCGTTCAACCCAGCGTTATTTATCAGACAAACGGTCTTATCCTACACCTCAGATAAGGCGCTTTGAAGTCCAGTCATGTCATGGAGCGGGAGGGACTTGGCCACCATGAGAACTGATTTGAAGTAACATTTCCAGGAATAACATACACAATTTAAAAACCATTGGGCATAGAAAAAAACGCCAGTCCTCACAGGCCACCAACAGGTCAGGTTCTAATGATATCTCTGCTTCAGCACAGGTGGCTCAATCAGTGGCTCAGCCGAAAACTGAGCCACCCGTGCAGAAGCAGGGATATCCCTAAAGGAAAAGGGAAACTGTGAAAAGGCGTAACTTTGAATACATCTCATTATACCGCTGTACTGTCTCTTCCCTAAATCGCTCGGCACTTCAAATGGAGCAGAATTGGGTCAAAACTATTTGATGTATTGACAATCTTTTTATTATGAATATCAGTAAATAAAAATCCCACTTGTGGGGCATTTGCATGTCTCAGACAGGTCTGCCACCCTGTGTTTCCCCATTGTCGCTTAGCGTACAGTGCTTCCACTGCAGCAAGGGATTCTGGGTAATGACATGCCAATCAGCAGTGTCTCACTCTTTACTACTTTTCCATTTTAACATGGACCCCGATAAGGCTATGCCTGCCGCATTACACAGCGTTTCAGCACAGCCTGGTTTACAGAAGTGCAGAGCCAGTAATCCTACTCACAGACAGATGTTTCAACTTTTTGTGTCTCATCAGTGCGAGGCTGGTTGCTGGCTCTGCAATGTGAAGCTGGTACGTGGGTATAACCAGACGTTAAACAAAGTTATGGTGGGTAAAAGTGCCAAAAACCCTTCACCGTACAGGAGGCATGTCAAACTGCAGTCCTCGAGGGCCGCAAACAGGCCAGGTTTTCAGGATATCCCTACTTCAGCACAGCTGGCTCAATTAGTGGCTCAGTATGACTGAGCTACTAATTGAGCCAGCTGTGCTGAAGTAGGGATATCCTGAAAACCTGGCCTGTTTGCGGCCCTCGAGGACTGGAGTTTGACATGCCTGCCGTACAGTAACTACAAATACCACTTGTTGGTAGAGTCACGTGTCTCAGGCGGGTCGGCAACCCTGTCTTTCCCCCAATATCTCATAGCATACAGTGCTTCCACTGCAGCTCGGGATTCTGGGTAAAACCATGCAAATGAGCACACACGGTCACGCTGTACTTTACTAATATCACAACGCTCTAGTTTGCCACGATTGATTCATGTGGCACCCAGCATGGCGACTTTCCGCCCCACCACCAGGGGGAGCCCCCAGCGTAACGCCGCACATTAACAGGGAGACGCCGAACGAACGCTGGGCGCGCACCTGAAACTTGGCTCGGCTCTCCCCCTTCTCCGCCTTCCGCCGTGACGAGCTGTTCATCAGCGTGTCGTAGCAGGAGTTCCAGAAGTCCGACATCTGGCCGTGACTCTTGGCAAACGTGTCCAGTTCAAACTGGGCCATAGTGGGCTGGACCTGCCAGGGGGGAAACAAGGCTGGGTCACTTGTTATGGGGCAAACGGGTTCCATGCTTTGCCATCGTACATTCTTACCGCACATGGACCAGTGACAGATCCTCCCCACAGCTCTAACTCACCCGGGGGAGATCGCGCAGGCAGGAGCCGAGCTGTCATAGAATACGATGCTCAACTAGGTTACAAGTCGTCCAGCAACAGCTGAAGTGAGGTTATTTGTAGCAGTTTAAGTGCTGCATTTATTTAATACAGTGGGTACAGAGATTGGGACCCAGATTTATTAAGTGGTGCTGGGCCATAAGACGCACGCGGGCCCATTCGAGTGTAAGCTCTCCGGGGCAGGGACTTCCTTTCCTATGGTCTGGCTTTGTTGCACTTACTGTATGATAATTCCCTGAACTGTGTTGCCTCTTTATGAAGCGCTGAGTACACTATGGGCGCTATATAAAGATACACGTCCATACAAAGGGTTGGAAGGCATCTTCCGGTGCCAGGTGTTTTATGGGACGGCGCCGCTTAGTAAACGGCCGTTCGCGCGCACCAGAAACCTATCAATATAGAAAAGTCCATCACATGCACAAGGAATGCCATAAACCTTTACACACACG